>NW_020526504.1:0-24818 GCF_003368295.1 Carassius auratus | reverse complement strand
TTTTGTTGTTGTTTTTTTTTTGCCCAATCTCTCTTAAATTTTGCATGCTTGTTTAAAATGAAATTATGCATTATTTACACAGTTTTTGATAATTTGTGGGCTTTTGTTTGTATTAATAGGCTTTTGTGCACACTATGAAAAGAAAATATTATAAATATTACTGGTTTATTGTTGTCCAAATGCAATTGTTCTACATGTTTTTGATAATTATTGACCTTCAGAGTCTAGAGAATTGTACTTCAGTGGTTTTATTGATTTTCAGCTTATACCCTATCACTAGTTTACCAAAGTAACTTTTTCAAATAATCTTGAATATTTAATTAACAGCTTATTGACGACGTTGGTCCCAGAGGCAAAGTTGTTCAGAATGAGGAGATCTATCATATGATATGAAAGATCTAGTGTTTTTGAGTGAATATATGAGCATTTTCAAAACAATTTGAGGCCATTTACCATATAAATCTTGTGTTTTGAGACCTTTTCTATGGTTATAGCGCCACCTATGGTCCGATCTCCATGAAACTTTGCATCCTTGTTAAGAGTCACCTGTTACATGATTTCACCGAGTTTCATAAAGTTTAGAGTTTTCGTTTAAGTTTTATAGGCTTTGGGGTATGTTTGGCCACACCCCTTTTCTTAATTACTCCTTTAACGCTAACCAAAGTACAAAATTCAACATTTTTTTGATAATTATTGATCTAGAGCGTCCACAGAATATTACTGCAGTGGTTTGGTTCCGATCGGACAAAAACCTGGGACTAGTTCGCAAAAGTAGGTTTTTAACATATTTGTGAATAACAATTGAACGATTTGATTGACAGCAATGGTTCTTGAGGCAAAGTTGTGCATTATGAGGAGATCTATCAAATGATATGCATATTGTGTTGATATGTGAAACACCACGTGATGACAGAGCCATAAAACTCGTTAGCGCCAACTAGTGGCCGATTTCTTTCAAAATTCTTACAGACCTTAAGGGCCATGAGTCGAACGTACCCAGCGAGTTTCGTTCTGATCAACATCCGTTAACCCTTTCAAATAGGTGCTTAAAATTGTTTTGCCAATGGCGGCCATGTTTTTTGAGATATGCAAATATCCTCATAGGTACTTGTGCCTCTTCAGACCAGACACTGCATACCAATTTTCAGTGATCGAGCCAACGATTGCCTAGTTATGGCCATTTATGTGTTTTTTCTATCTTATTGCGCCCCCAAGTGGCAGAGATGCGCAATTTTTTTTATTTGACCAAAGATTGAGCTCAAACATATGTGTACCAAGAATGGTGAAGATATCTCATTCCGTTCAAGAATTATAGTTAAAATAGCATTTCACTAACATTAGTATAGACGCTTTTTGGCGTACTGTTCGCGTAAGAATTTAAATTTCAACTTTTTTTTGATAATTATTGATATTGAGTGTCCAGGGAATATTTATGAAGTGGTTTGGTTCTGATTGGTTGAAAATCCTAGGACTAGTTCGCAAAAGTAGGTTTCGGATATAGCTCGATTTTGCGAGAAAACGGTGCCGTCGTAGAGCAAAAAAGCTGCGATACACTTTTGTTCGGGCTAACCCAAGGATTGCAACAATGCCATGTTTTTGAGTCTATGGCTAACGGTTTACGATTTACGGCCAAAAATGTCCAAAATTTTAGTTTTTTGCGCTGTAGCGCCCCCGTTTGGCCGATTGGGCTGAGACTTTGATAAGTTCTCCCCAAAATGAGCTCTACGATCTGTCCAAATTTCAGCTCTCTAGGTCTTACGGTTTTGGGCTGCACGTTCAGTTCTAGGGCGGAAGAATAATAATAATAATAAAATCCTAACAATTACAAGAGGGTTTCAGCACTGCGTGCTTGAACCCCTAATAATTAAAGCTGCAAGCAGCATTTACGGGGTTCAAGCATTTAAGGCATCTGAGGTGGTCAGAGCCAACCTGGACGTATGGATGACCGTTAAACACATCCAAATGGAGAATAGGCTAACAGACAGACACACACACTGAAAGTAAATTATTAGACTAATATATTAATACTCTATAAGCATATGCACACACACAAAGACAAAGACACACATATACATGCACACACATTTTGTTGCAGATGTAGGGATTTGAAATAAGTGATAGGTGACAATAAATGTATTGCCAAACTTCTCTTTTTAAGAGTTTAAATGTCATTTTCAGGTTAAACTGTAATCATAATGTGGCAAAATTGTAAAAACTGATATATCTGATTGAACCAAAATGGAAAACATTGACTCAATGAGTTTAAAAATGTTATAACAGTTAATTTAATAATGTTTTGGCATGAATTCATGAAAACAGTACTCTTTAACTTAGCTGAATGAGCCCATTAGTGGTCTTCCGCTGCCATCTAGTGGTTATAAATTACATTTACTCAAACAACACTGTTTTTAAACATAACTGTTATAGTGTTATTTTTTTGCCCAATCTCTCTTAAATTTTGCATGCTTGTTTAGAATGAATTTTATGCATTATTTTACACAGTTTTGATAATCTGTGGGCTTTCTGTTTGTATTAATAGGTCTTTGTGTACACTGTGAAAAGAACATATTATACAATCACTGGTTTATAGTTGTCCAAATGCAGTTGTTCAACATGTTTTTGATAATTATTGACCTTCAGAGTCTAGAGAATTGTACTTCAGTGGTTTTATTGATTTTCAGCTTAAAGCCTTGGACTACTTTGCCAAAGTAACTTTTTTAAGTAATCTTGAATATTTAATTAACAGCTTTATTGAAAACATTGGTCCTAGAAGTTGTTCAGAATGAGGAGATCTATCATATGATATGAAGATCTAGTGTTTGTGTGAATATATTAGCATTTTTCAAACAATTTGAGGCCATTTACCATATAAATCTTGTGTTTTGAGACCTTTTCTACTGTTATAGCGCCACCTATGTTTCGATCTCCATGCAACTTTGCATACTTGTTAAGAGTCACCTGTTACATGTTCTCACCAAGTTTCATAAAGTTTTGAGTTTTCGTTTGGGTTTTATAGGCTTTGGGGTATGTTTGGCCACACCCCTTTTCTTA
Organism: Carassius auratus; assembly: GCF_003368295.1. Lineage (NCBI taxonomy): Eukaryota > Metazoa > Chordata > Actinopteri > Cypriniformes > Cyprinidae > Carassius > Carassius auratus. The sequence continues at coordinate 21,767 of NW_020526504.1, read as the reverse complement.
ATTACCCCTTTTAACGCTAACCAAAGTACAAAATTCAACATTTTTTTGATAATTATTGATCTAGAGAATCCACAGAATATTACTGAAGTGGTTTGGTTCCAATCGAACAAAAAACCTAGGACTAGTTTGCAAAAGTAGGTTTTTAACATATTTGTGAATAACAATTGAACGATTTGATTGACAGCAATGGTTCTTGAGGCGAAGTTGTGTATTATGAGGAGATCTATCATATGATATTAAGATCTAGTGTTTGTTTGAATGTATGAACATGTCCTACAAATTGTGATCATTTTCTATTGAAAATGTGTGTTTTTGAGGCTTTTTCAACTGTTATAGCGCCACCTATGGTCCGATCTCCATGAAACAGTGCATGCTTGTTGAGAGTCACGTGCTACATGTTTTCACCAAGTTTCATAAAGTTTTGAGTTTTCCTTTAGGTTTTATAGGCTTTGGGGTATGTTTGGCCACACCCTTTTCTTAATTACCCCTTTAACGCTAACCAAAGGACAAAATTCATCATTTTTTTGATAATTATTGATCTAGAGAGTCCACAGATTATTACTGCAGTGGTTTGATTCCGGTCGGACAAAAAACCTAGGACTAGTTCGCAAAAGTAGGTTTTTAACATATTTGTGAATAATTAATGAACGATTTGATTGACAGCAATGGTTCTTGAGGCAAAGTTGTGCATTATGAGGAGATCTATCAAATGATATGCATATTGTGTTGATATGTGAAACACCACGTGATTACAGAGCCATAAAACTCGTTAGCGCCAACTAGTGGCCGATTTCTTTCAAAATTCTTACAGACCTTAAGGTTTATGAGTCGAACGTACCCAGCGAGTTTCGTTCCGATCAACTTCCGTTAACCCTTTCAAATAGGTGCTTAAAGTTGTTTGGCCAATGGCGGCCATGTTTTTTGAGATATACAAATGTCCTCATAGGTACTTATGCCCCTTCAGACAAAGACACTGCATACCAATTTTCAAGTCGATCGAGCCAACGGTTACCTAGTTATAGCAATTTATGTGTTTTTTCTATCTTATAGCGCCCCCAAGTGGCAGAGCTGCGCAATTTTTTTTTATTTGACCAAAGATTGAGCTCATACATATGTGTACCAAGATTGGTCAAGATATCTCATTCCATTCAAGAGTTATAGTCAAAATAACATTTGGCTAACGTTAGCATAGACGCTTTTGGCGTACTGTTTCGCGTAAGAATCGAAATTTAAACTTTTTTTTGATAATTATTTATATTGAGTGTCCACAGAATATTTCTGCAATGGTTTCGTTCCGATTGGTTGAAAATCCTAGGACTAGTTCGCAAAAGTAGGTTTCGGATATAGCTCGATTTTGCGAGAAAACGGTGCGTCGTAGAGCAAAAAACAAAGTTGTGCACTTTTGCTCGGGCTATCCCAAGGATTGCAACGATGCCATGTTTTTGAGTCTACGTCTAACGGTTTACGACCTGCGGCCAAAAATGTCCAAAATTTTTGTTTTTTGCGCTGTAGCGCCCCCGTTAGGCCGATTGGGCCGGTTCTTTGTATCTGAGTAGCGAGCAAGACTACTACCATCTGACCAAGTTTCAGCTCTCTAGGCCTTACGGTTTGGGCTGCACGTTCAGTTTTAAGGCGGAATAATAATAATAATAATAAAAATCTTAACAATTACAATAGGGTTTCAGCACTGCGTGCTTGAACCCCTAATAATAATAAAAATCCTAACAAATACAATAGGGTTTCAGCACTGCGTGCTTGAACCCCTAATAACAATGTGTAGAAAATGTAACAGAGATCATGCACATGTTTTAAGTAACATGGACATTTGACACATTGTAGATTGGCTTTATATATTTTGACACATTTAAGTGCTGCACTTGACAATCACATTTAAACATCTGAATCATTATGAATGAGTTTAATAGAAATATTATTAAACTGAAGAGCCAGACAGACTCATCTGAGCTTCTTCCTCCTCTGTTCCAGCTTTACATTAAACACAATGGGTCTCATTCATTAAACATTCGTAAATATACGAGTAAATATCTGAGTGATTTGCGCGTAAAGAGAACTTCCCGAAAACTCTTCTCCTGATTCACAAAAACTTCGTAAACGTCAGATGTGATAGTGAAATGTGTGTGTGTGTTAATGAATTCCAATCAGTCGTAAATGGGACGCGCGTGCACGCTCACTCTCAATTACCATAAACCCAGCCTATTAAATCCGACTGACAACTATATATGAGCATCATATTATGACACCAAACGAAGGATTTCAACATGTCTTCTCAAAAGCGACTGAAAAAGAAACATTTCTCAGCTGCAGAAATTTAAGTTTTATTATCAGAAGTTCATTCAAAACGGCACATTTTATTTTCAAGCCTACTAGTGGTGTATCAGGTCCTAAAAAAGGAAGTTTGGCAGCATATTACAGATCCTATTACTGGCTCTCATAATAAAAGTTAAAAGAAAAACCGTATGTAATTAATATATATAATATTTTTTTCAAAATGCTGTGTAAATATGTACCCGATTAAGGTGAATTAAAATGCAGTCGTATTAATGAGCAAAACGTTCAGACGTTAAACGCACTATTTACGCGTGGCTGGGAGCAGGTGTAGATTTCTTTCGTACCAACTAACATTTGGAAAATACGAACGTTTTAATGAATCCGAAAATTTACGCCAAAACCACTTTACACGCGATTTACACAAAAATTCGTTCTGCTCGTGTTTCATGAATGAGACCCAATGATCATCTGCTTGAATACTAAAGCAACATTAATCATTCAATATCATGTTTCTAACACACATGCTGCATTATTTGATTGTAAAGTCTGAGTCTCTTCACCTGTATGGATCACATTTACACATTTATCACACATTTATTTCTCCTCATAGACACAGTAGTGAAGCTCTTCTGTGGATCTTCAGCTGATGTTTACTGCTCCTCTCAAGATCACTTCACTTTATGATACACAGCATTTATCAGCTTCTAGTGATTGAAATCTATCAGACATTTTTTACTGCTGAACTCTATGAGGTATTGGTGATGGATCTGTATCTTCTTCATCTTCTGTATCATCAACACTGTACGAGAAAAAAAAATAGTATTCAGAACAAATTGCAATTGCAATTTCATTTTCAATTGAGTTAAATTTACATTTAAACTATTTTGCATAGATATTTCTAAAACAATATTTGTGTTTTAAATAAATTTATAATTCTGTTTGTGACTCCTGTTGAGTCATTATAAACGAGTTTACACCAAATATAATAAATGACAAGGAACAAACACAAATGTGATTTAGTTTTAAAACACAAATCGTTCAGTTAAATGTGTCACTAGTTAAAGCTGTTTGTCTCTAGTTTAAACATGTTTGTATTGGTCTCAGTAAATAAGTGAAATGATTGCACAGCTCGCTGGAATACTGGATTCTGATTGGTCAGTGGTGACATTCGGAGGTGTGTTATTCATTAGGTGTGTGTCATTAGCAGCAGAATAACACACAGTCATACGGTATTTGAGTCGGGCGTTTCTTTGACTTCTCTCGTATCACAGCACCGCGCTCTCACTCGTTTCATTCAAACACAACTGCTATTAGCTTGTGCCTCAGTTACTGACTGGATTTACCCTCAAACCAAACCGCAGGAGATTCCTGTTAATAGTAGACTTGAGGAGACATTGTTCAAAGTGTGTCTTGTTGTTCAAGTTGTTGCTAACTGAGCAGAAGTGTTTAGCTGAATCTAAAGTGTGTCTAATTCTTCACTTGTGTGTCAAGAAAGCATATAATAAGTGTGATAATGCAGATGCAGCCGGATGTTATCACAGAATAAGTCTCTTCAGGAGGACACAAGTCCTGATCACCCTGTCGGGTTTATTCTGTGATAACAAGCGGCTGGAGCTACATTATCTCTTACAGAAAGTAAGTGTAAAGTAATGTGACGTGTTGCTTGTCAAAGTAAAAGCACACAAGAGACAGAGACATTGATCATGTGATGCTGGACGACTGTGAGCTGAAGCTGAATCTGCTCTGATTTTACCAGCGTTTTCCTACAATCTGAACAAATCTATTTCAAACTCTAATGATTCACTATTACTGATCTCATTAATAAAGCAGCTGTTGCTGTAGAAAGCTGTGACAGTCTGCTTTTCTTCTCTTTCCTCCTTTGTGTCCAACATTTTGATCAACTTTACATTTCATTCAGACACAAACCCTTTGAAATAAAGCTTGATGATCATTTGATCAACTCTTTTCACTAATATCTGAAAGTATATATTTGTTCAGATATCAGAGGTAAATGAATCTCTTTAATATCACAAAGTGAAGTTTACTCACCTCAGTTTACAGTTTGAGTCTCGTAGCACATAAATGAGCTTCTGGTTTGAGTCTCCAATCTTATTCTCTCTCAGATAAAGCTCTTTTAGAAACTGCAGAGCTTTTGTGTTTGTCAAAGACTGAGTTAAAGAAGAAACATCTGTAATGCCACAGTAATAAAGACTAGAAAGAGACAAACAGAGGAAGAGAGATCATCTTACAAACAAATCATTAAGATGAAGAATCTTTCACAAATATAATGTGAACACATTCATCATGAGATATTGAGTATAAAGTGTTTTGTTGAACTCTTATGTGCTGTTCGTTTGGGGACGACACTCGAGCTGTTTGGGCTCTCCAGAGGACACAGCCAACAAAACGACATTTTGTTACAAATGTAATTTTACTAATGTTTTTAATCCACATTTGTGTAATTCTTTAAGGGTTTATGATATTTTGTAAATGTATAAAATGTATTAATTAAAAAAATATTTTTAAAATAGTTTTTTATATAAAAAGAATATAATTTTATATATAAAGAATAGCACCAAATGTTGACAACCGTACAAAGTCTCATGTCATTTAGATAAAGGGAACATTTGTTTTTATTTCAGCAAACATCATTTGGGGTCTTAAAAGACCTTGAACAGCACATAAGAGTTAAACAAAGTGATTTTCATCATTTTGATTCTTGTCTGTGAATGTTACTGACCTCAATCTCTCCAGTTTACAGAGTGAATCCTTCAGTACATCACATAAGTGATTCACTCCTGGGTTTTTTATTTGATTCCCGCTCAGGTTCAGTTCTCTCAGGTGTGATGGGTTTGATTTCAGAGCTGAAGTCAGGATGAGACACTGTTTCTCTGTAATACTGCAATAACTCAGACTGAAGACAGAAAGAGAAAACACAATGAATCAGACACGTTATGTTCATGAAGTCACAGCAGAACAACCTTCATCTGTCAAACCACAGCATCTTAACCTACACTGAGAGAAAGATAGAAGATAGAAGAAAACTATTTAATAAAGTCAAAATGTCTTGATAAAACAAAAAACAGAGGAAGAGTGTCTGAACATCTTTGGATAATTTTCCACAATGTGGTCTTCAAAACAGAAAAACAAATAAGTTGTTCATTTAATCAAATAATTGACACTTCTCATGATTTATGTACAATTTCTGCTGTTTCTTGATAGAAATACAATGAAGTTTTAATTCCCAACAACCTTGTGTGAAAGGTGTTAAAATCTTTCATATCTTTTTATGTCTATCATATAATTCTTATTTCATCTCAATGAATCAGACACGTTTTGTTCATGTGTAAGTTAAATTAATTTTGAGTAAACATCATACAGTGCAATTAATAAAACGTTCCTACACCTTGAATACAAAATAAATATTTACACAGCCATAAACTAAAACAAAAACAAAACTAGGATATTGAGGATATTAGTTACATTTCAAGTCTGGAGAATCTTTAGTCAGGACAAAAAAAAAAAAAGGTTTGTGATTTGTGATGTAATTAAGATACAAGATCAACTACAGAACACTTTACAATAAAATATATATAGTTTAAATGTAACAAATCAAGAAAATTCAAATTTACTTCAAGACAATTTAAGATTGTAGTTTACAGTCAACAAGTACATTTTGTGATCAGATTCAGTTCTTTTGTGAAACAGTTTTTTTTTTTTCTTTAATGCCGGTCAGGAATTTATTTTAGATGAAAAGCTGATAATTGTTTGCTATTGCTGTGATCTCATGTGACTGACAGGTTTTCCCTCCTTCACATCATCAGACGAGAGAAGAGATGTGTTTATGAGAGAAAGTGATAGTTATTTTCATTAAAGATCATAAGGGTACATTCATTTTTGGAAATAAATGATGTACCCTGATAAATCAATCTGACTGTAACTGCTGTAGAGTATAATGATACTAACTCTAGTTTCTCCAGCTTGAATTGTGTGTTCATCAGTAGATCACTGAGGTGTTTCACTCCAGAGTCTCCTAGTAGTTTATTCCCGCTCAGGTCCAGTTCTCTCAGATGTGATGGGTTTGATTTCAGAGCTGAAGTCAGGATGAGACACTGTTTCTCTGTAATACTGCAATAACTCAGACTGAAGACAGAAAGAGAAAACACAATGAATCAGACACGTTATGTTCATGTGTGAGTTAAATTATTTATGAGTAAACAACATACAGTGTAATAATTAAAACATTGCCAAAAACTTTATTATATGACCATAAACAAAAACAGAAGAAAAAAGATTAAAGTAGATTAAGATACAGAATCAACCACAGAACTACTTAAAAATAACATTAAAACTGAGTGTGTTCACGGTGTGTGTGTGTGTGTTCATGGTATGTGTGTGTGTGTGTGTGTGTGTGTGTGTTCACGGTTTGTGTGTGTGTGTGTGTTCACGGTGTGTGTGTGTGTTCACGGTGTGTGTGTGTGTTAAATGCAGAACACATGTTCAGAGTATGGGACACTATATTTGGCTACACGTCACATCCTTTCGTTTCCTTTTCCTGAAAGTAAAAGTAATCTTTAATCTGACTGTAACTGCTGTAGAGTATAATGATACTAACTGTAGTTTCTCCATCTTGAATTGTGTGTTCATCAGTAGATCACTGAGGTGTTTCACTCCAGAGTCTCCTAGTAGTTCATTCCCGCTCAGGTTCAGTTCTCTCAGGTGTGATGGGTTTGATTTCAGAGCTGAAGTCAGGATGAGACACTGTTTCTCTGTAATACTGCAATAACACAGACTGAAGACAGAAAGAGAAAACACAATGAATCAGACACGTTATGTTCATGAAGTCACAGCAGAACAACCTTCATCTGTCAAATAACAGCATCTTAACCTACACTGAGAGAAAGAGAGAAGATAGAAGAAAACTGTTTAAGAAAGTCAAAATGTCTTGATAAAACCAAAAACAGATGAAGAGAGTCTGAATACCTTTGGATAATTTTCCACAATTTGGTCTTCAAAACAGAAAAACAAATAAGTTGTTCATTTAATCAAATAATTGACACTTCTCATGATTTATGTATAATTTGTGCTGATTCTTGATAGAAATACAATGAAGTTTTAATTCCCAACAACCTTATGTGAAAGGTGTTAAAATCTTTCATATTTTTTTTATTTCTGTCATATAATTCTTATTTCATCTTTTGTCTAAAACTGATCATATTGTCTAAAATAAAAGTCCTGACTGCTGTGTATTTGTGTTTAAACTGATTCTGGTCTGCACATCACTACAAGGTAAATGCATTCGCTCTGCTCTGTCCAGTGACTTGATCAGCTTTGCTCCACAGATTCAACTTTGCACATCTAAATAAAACTGTAGGTTTGTCTGTGTGTGTAGATGTGAAGTACAGTAATATTTCTCTGAAACAGGTCAGACTGAAGAAGCAATGTTTGCAGAGAATAAAGCCCAGTCTGGACCGGTTCTGTTCAGTTGTGTTACACATTCATTAATCTGGTGTTTGATGGCAGAGAGATGATATGAAGCATCAATAAGATTAGATTAGATTCAACTTTATTGTCATTATGCAGAGTACAAGTACAGAGCTAATGAAATGCAGTTAGCATCTAACCAGAAGGGCAAGAATATAGTGTTTTATATACATATAAGTGCAGAGTAAGTGAAGCTATGATATACAGAATGTAAAGTAGAGTTGCTATATACAATATTGATCAGAGTATATACAGAATATAAATATGAATGCAATGTAGGGATTGTATGTACATTATGAACAGAGCAATGAAGGATTATATATACATTATGAATAGTAGGAACGTGAGAACAGTGGTAATAAATACAGTTGGATGAGTGTGCAAAAGTATAGTTAAACAATGTATTATATGCAAAAAACAGTAGTGCAATTATATTTTCTGTAGAAATAGTTTACTGTGCTTGTACAGTAACAACTTTAGACAGTTTATAGTGTAATGGCTTTAACCATGTGCAGTCTGTGCAAAATATGAATAGTGCAAATACATGTATGTAAAGTACTGTGACCAATGCAGTAAAAGAGCAGGTGCAGGTTAGATTGGTGTTGTGGAGTTCAGAAGTGTCACAGTCTCGGGGAAGAAGCTCTTCCTGAGTCTACTAGTGCGAGAGCGTAGGCTCCTGTAACACCTGCCGGATGGGAGGAGGGGGAAAAGTCCATGGTTAGGGTGAGAGGCATCCTTGATGATGTTTCTTGTCCTGCCCAGACAGCGCTTCTGATAAACGTTCTCGATGGAGGTTAACTGGGTGCCAGTGATCCATTGAGCAGTTTTCACCACCCGCTGGACTGCTTTGCGGTCAGATGCGGAGCAATTGCTGTACCACACTGAGATGCAGTTCGTGAGTATGCTCTCAATGGTACAGCGGTAGAATTCAGCAAGGATCCTGGGACTGAGGTGAACTTTTTTAAGGCTCCGTAAGAAGTAAAGCCGCTGCTGATCCTTTTTGAACAGGGTGGAGGTGTTTAGGGACCAGGTGAGGTCATCTGAGATGTGGATGCCAAGGAACTTGAAACTCGACACACGCTCCACTTCAGCTCCGTTGATGTAGATGGGTGTGTGTGCATGATTCCTAGTCCGCCTGAAGTCCACAATGATCTCCTTAGTCTTCTGGGTGTTTAGTTCCAGGTTGTTGGTGGCACACCACACAGCCAGGTGCTGCACCTCATCCCTGTACGCTGACTCATCGTCATCCTTGATCAGACCTACCACCGTTGTGTCATCTGCAAATTTGATTATGGTGTTGGAGCCATAAACAGGAACGCAGTCATGGGTGAATAGGAAATACAGGAGAGGGCTAAGTACGCAGCCTTGTGGCACTCCAGTGTTAAGGGTGATGATGAAGGAGGAGAGGTTATCTAACTTAACAGACTGAGGTCTGTTAGTCAGAAAATCTAGAATCCAGTTGCAGATGGGTGTGCTGATTCCAAGATGGCTGAGCTTGGAGATCAGCTTGGAGGGGATTACTGTATTAAATGCAGAACTGAAATCTATAAACAGCAATCTCACATGTGTGAGAATAAACACTATGAATATGTTCTGATACAGCAGCACATAACTATTCTGTTGTGTCCCATTAATAAACACAATGAAAACAGTTCTGTCCCACTGGATAAAAGAGAAATGTTTGTGTATTTTTGGTATTATTAACTGAAATGATTGGATATTGGGTTGTGTATTTGACCTGCCGTATGAGCAGAACTTTCAAATGTTTAGATCACAACAACTTACTTTACAAGTCTCTCTTACACAAAATTTTTTTGCAATATTTTCGTCTTCCAGGTTTAAAATCTACACAGTTTGTGATGTATCAGAGGATTATAATACTTTGATGACGTGTCAGTTTCTCATAATTATTCAGACCTGTAGCACCGAGCCCAGAATCACGCTGTGTTTCCAATGTCGGGTCAGAAACTCCTCAGCGCTTCATTAAAACACCCTTTACACGCCTCTCTGGAACAACGGCACACAACTCCATTTCAGCAACAAAGAAGTTATCAGAAAACTAATAATAGATAAGTCACTGGAACCAGCGCGATCACAAAACAAACATGATAAAAGCAGATGTTTGTTTGCAAGCTTTGTTAAAGATTTACATGGAGCGTAGATGAGTTAGGACCGATAAAACATGTTACTATACAGGGAGTGCAGAATTATTAGGCAAGTTGTATTTTTGAGGAATAATTTTATTATTGAACAACAACCATGTTCTCAATAATTCCAAAAACTCATTAATATCAAAGCTGAATATTTTTGGAAGTAGTTTTTAGTTTGTTTTTAGTTGTAGCTATTTTAGGAGAATATCTGTGTGTGCAGATGACTATTACTGTGCATAATTATTAGGCAACTTAACAAAAAACAAATATATACCCATTTCAATTATTTATTTTCAGCAGTGAAACCAATATAACATCTCAACATTCACAAATATACATTTCTGACATTCAAAAACAAAACAAAAACAAATCAGTGACCAATATAGCCACCTTTCTTTGCAAGGACACTCAAAAGCCTGCCATCCATGGATTCTGTCAGTGTTTTGATCTGTTCACCATCAACATTGCGTGCAGCAGCAACCACAGCCTCCCAGACACTGTTCAGAGAGGTGTACTGTTTTCCCTCCTTGTAAATCTCACATTTCATGATGGACCACAGGTTCTCTATGGGGTTCAGATCAGGTGAACAAGGAGGCCAAGTCATTAGTTTTTCTTCTTTTAGACCCTTTCTTGCCAGCCACGCTGTGGAGTACTTGGACGCGTGTGATGGAGCATTGTCCTGCATGAAAATCATGTTTTTCTTGAAGGATGCAGACTTCTTCCTGTACCACTGCTTGAAGAAGGTGTCTTCCAGAAACTGGCAGTAGGACTGGGAGTTGAGCTTGACTCCATCCTCAACCCGAAAAGGCCCCACAAGCTCATCTTTGATGATAGCAGCCCAAACCAGTACTCCACCTCCACCTTGCTGGCGTCTGAGTCGGACTGGAGCTCTCTGCCCTTTACCGATCCAGCCACGGGCCCATCCATCTGGCCCATCAAGACTCACTCTCATTTCATCAGTCCATAAAACCTTAGAAAAATCAGTCTTGAGATATTTCTTTCCTCAGTCTTGACGTTTCAGCATGTGTGTCTTGTTCAGTGGTGGTCGTTTTTCAGCCTTTCTTACCTTGGCCATGTCTCTGAGTATTGCACACCTTGTGCTTTTGGGCACTCCAGTGATGTTGCAGCTCTGAAATATGGCAAAACTGGTGGCAAGTGGCATCTTGGCAGCTGTACGCTTGACTTTTCTCAGTTCACGGGCAGTTATTTTGCGCCTTGGTTTTTCCACACGCTTCTTGCGACCCTGTTGGGTATTTTGAATGAAACGCTTGATTGTTCGATGATCACGCTTCAGAAGCTTGGCAATTTTAAGAGTGCTGCATCCCTCTGCAAGATATCTCACTATTTTTGACTTTTCGGAGCCTGTCAAGTCCTTCTTTTGACCCATTTTGCCAAAGGAAAGGAAGTTGCCTAATAATTATGCACACCTGATATAGGGTGTTGATGTCATTAAACCACACCCCTTCTCATTACTGAGATGCACATCACCTAATATGCTTAATTGGTAGTAGGCTTTCGAGCCTATACAGCTTGGAGTAAGACAACATGCATAAAGAGGATGATGTGGTCAAAATACTCATTTGCCTAATAATTCTGCACACAGTGTACACTACACTAAATAATACACTATTGTGATCGTCTGAATGAGAAGCTGACTCTGATTTCTTCAAGCGGTCATACCATGTTTACTATGGTAATGTTAATGGCTAGTGTGCATCGTCTTTATCTCTTAATAATATTTCTGCCTTGTAAGGTGATCATAATCCACATCAGATCTCAAACAGAAGTTATTTCAACACTCGCTGCTGTCTGAAAGTGAGTTTCTGAGCTATTATTATTATTAATGTCTTTAACTTTATGAAATGATCCTCAACACTGATGCTCTCCAGACGCAGAGAAACTCCACCTTCATTCATAACCTCCTCTAACCTAAACTCAGAGACCCAGTTGGCCAAAAAACCCTGGCCGTTGTCCCAGAGGAAGACCCAGAAGTGACAGTGGAAACCAGACTGACCCTGCCTTTATGAAATTACATTTATATATAGAAACATGCATACACATACACACATATACTTTATTTTATATGAGTCTTCAATCCTCAGTTTGTAGTCAGTAAACATGATCACATTCAGCAGTCACAGCAGAAGTTTATTAGAAGTCTATTCAAAAGTTGTATGAATCTATTCTAAGAAGGTTGGAAGCTGTATTAAAGACAAACGATGGTATACACATTAATAAAATACTGTCTATTTCTAATGTGTTCACATTATTTTCTCCAACCCCTGTGCACTTAAAGGGATAGTTCACCCAAAAATGAAAATTAGCCCATTATTTACTCACCCTCAAGACATCCTAGCTGTATATGAATTTCTTCTTTCAGACAAATATAATCAGAGTTATATTTAAAAATGTTCTGGCTCTTCCAAGATTTATAACGTGGGGTCGGACTCAAATGAGAATTAAAATAGAGGACTGTAACATTACTAGTCATGTAACATGTGAAATGATGTAAGATACTCACTTCAGTGTGTTGAGTGTACAGTGTTTATCCTGCAGTAGAGCAGAGATCTGATTCACTCCTGTGTCTCCTAGTTCATGTTCCCTCAGATTCAGCTCTCTCAGGAGTAACGGGTTTTTACCCACAATTCCAGTCACATACTGACAGCCTTCATCTGCAGCAGAACCCAAAAACCTGCAGAAGAGAAGATGAAGCTGGAATCAATTCAATGTGCATTACATCACAAAGCATTTAAAGATTGTCAATCACTGTTTGTAACAAAAAGCTATAGTTCAAGTTTAAACAGTTGAACATTTAAATACACAAATATTTTTAAGAAAGACAAAAGTCAAAAGAAACTCAGGGACAAAAGCTCACTAGATCATGATTCGCAAGCATCTGAAGATCTTTCTGGCTTTTAAGCAGGAGACGAGGAAAGTTAGCAAAGAGAGAACTAGCTTGTGACAGCTAAGCATTCACAGTGATATATTTAGTTGATCTTTTGATGCCGGCTCTTCCTATTATTATGTAGCAGAATTCACCAAACACTGGATTGCTGATCCACTAACAGAGAACATGATCTGGGTTCAGACCATCTCTGGATTAGGGGTGGGTATGAAAGTGACCAGCGGTATTATGTTGTTCCATGATGTGGATTTTGCTACACCGTGGATACCATTATATATTCATGCATTCAAATTTTGCATTTTATATAGTTTTGTTCAATTTGATACACTTTGCAAATTTGAACACAAATTATGATAAAGAGTCGAGGCTGAATGTTTTTGTCCTCTGTGTGCAACACCGTGCTACATCGAACACAGAGCATTATAACAGACCAAACTAATAGAACACAGATAACCTGCTCCAGTGGTTCCCAAACTGAGGGATGGTGTACAGTCAGCAGATTATTTTACAAAATAAACCTCTACAGGGTGATTAAGACTACACTGTATAATTTCGCCGCGGCCACTTGCCTGATAAGTAAATAATTGAACACAAAATATTCACTCAACATTAACGCTCAGTTATCAGTTGTAGCAGTTGTGGTTGTATCAATAACAGACCACTAGATGTGACTGATGAATCAGGAGTTGTATTGCAGGGAGTCATGTAGACATATAAATGAACAATGCATGATTCTGCTCTAAGTGTCTACACCAGACGCGAGCAGCTCGATTTGACAAAAGCAAATAGTACTCAGTGATGTTTTCTGCTGTTGATGCGGCACAAAGCATATAGCCTTGTTGAGCATAAGAGACTTTCCAAAAAAAAAAAATTTGTTAGGGGGGTTAAACTATTTTCTCTACAAAAGATGGGCCTGGCAGAAAAAGTTTGGGAACCACTGGCCATCTCTAACACACAATGTTTAATTTAATTTAATTCATACAGGCCCCACTTTTTGAGAAAAACAATGGCACAATGAAATCCCTCACTTTTTCTAGTTATGTAAGGTTAAAATATTTTACTTGTAATTTTCTTTTCTCATATCACAATATAACATCGATATCTCCTGGACAGTGCAAAATATTATTATTTTTATTTTTTTATTTTTTTTTATTTAAGCTTATGCAGATACAGGCATTAACAGTTCATGTTCCGAGAGCCTATCGTGATCTGCAGCTGCTCAGGACTAGATATATAGGATAAGTGACATTAAGCATCAGGAGATTACAGTTTTTTAGCTGAGTAGGTGTTTGTTTAGTCTCTTCTTGAAGGCCTGAACATTCTTTGAGGTGATTTCACCTACCACAGTACAGGGGAGGCAGTTCCAAGTTGTTACAACCGAATGAAGAAAACTCCTCCCCAAGCATTTGGTGTTGGACTTGGGGAGTTTTAGGGCGTGACTTGGTCGTGCTCTCCGAGTGGTTCGGCAAAGGAGATCAGGTGGGGGTAGCAGAGCTTTGAGATCCTCTGGACAGTTTTCAGTGTGCATTTTAAAAAGCACAGTTGTTGCTGCAACAGTTCTACGTTGGCTGAGCTGACTGATTGCATATTTCCTTAGTGCAGTGTCCTCATCCTCCCCAATGATTTTCAGTGCCTTTTTCTGGATGTTGTCAAGCTGCCCAAGGGTGGTCTGTGATGCGTTCATCCAGGCAAGGCATGAGTACTCCATGGTACTCCTGACTTGTGCCTTATAGACATTGGCCCTACCTTTAACATCAAGCTTGTTGGCCAACCTACGCAGAGCTCCAAGACGCTGTCCAGCGCGCTTGCAGATGTTTGACAGGTGATTAGTCCATAGCAACTTCTTATCGATACATAGTCCCAGAATATTCAACTGCTCACAAAGGTCAATTCTGGTTGCCCCCAAAAAAAGGTCCGGGCAGGATGGAAGCCTCTTTCTCGACAGAACCGTAGCCTTGCATTTGCTAGGCTCGAACGTGACCTTCCAGGTATCAGCCCACCTGCGAATATTCTCCAGGTCTTTATTTAGGGATGCTGCCACATTGGGACCATTAAGTGACGTTACTGGGGCATAAATGGTGGAATCATCCGCATATAGAAAAATGCTATTATCGCACTGTTCTACAACATCTTCTATGAAGATGGAGAATAATAGCGGGCCGAGAATGGATCCCTGGGGCACCGAGGCGTTGATTGGTTGAGGTGATGAGGACTGACCAGAGAGCACGACCTGGATGGACATTCCTTCCAGGTAGTTCTGTAGCCAAGAAAGTAATGGCCCAGTTATGCCTTTAGCAGAAAGTTTATCCAGAAGCCCGTTGTGCCAAACCTGGTCGAACGCTCCTTTAATGTTTAGTGCAACAATGTACACCTCACCTCCTTTGTCTAAGATGTTGTTCCACGTCTGCGACAAAACTGTAAGGAGGTCTGCTGTACTGTGGTTCGGTTTAAATCCATACTGTTTATTAGAAATTAGTTTATGGCGGAAGAGGTAGCCCTGGAGCTGTTTATGGACTGAGGATTCCATCACTTTGCTAAGGACTGAAAGGAGGGATATGGGACGATAATTTGTTGGGTCTGATTTTGAGTCTCTTTTATGTATTGGTATCACTCTGGCGTTTTTCCATTGTTTGGGGAAAACGCCATGTGAAAAGAGAAGTTGAAAGAGACTACTAAGGGGTCTGGCCAATTCTGCTGCACATACTCTAAGGACTTTTGTTGGTATTTCATCAGGTCCCATTGCCTTTGCTGGGACAAGGTTGCGAAGAATGTTTCTAATGTCTTTGGGTTTGAAATGCACATAGGCAAAAGAGGATGTTGGTTACTGGCACTGAGGAAACGATTGCGCAGATGCATCACGCAAAGTACACTTCTCTGCAAAGGTTTGGCAGAAGATGTTAGCCTTTGCATTGGCACTGATGTAGGTGGTACCCCGGTGTTCAATGACAGGGATGTCTGTGAAACCACTTCTGCCTGAAAGTGAATTTACTATGCCCCACCATTTTTTTTTGAGCTTAGAGATTATCTGCAAGATCATTCCTCAATTTGGTGTAATACTCCCTTTTTGCCCTCTTTTCAGCTTGATTGAAAGCTGCTCTTGCCTTGAGGAACTTCCGTTTCATAGCCGGGTCATCGGAGGTCCGTATGTTGTGATAAAGCTTTCTTTTTCTCATGGCTAATCTTCTGCACTCTGTGTTGAACCAGGCTTTATCCCCGGGCTTTTTGGTGATGGTCTTGTTGGGAATATATAATGCCATGGCATCTCACAGTATAGAGGTAAAGTTTGTGCAGATGATTTCAGGATCTTCGTCCTTGAGAATGCTGGGCCAGTTAATATTAGTAAGGTAACCTCTCATTTCCCAGAATTGAGCCTTGTCATATCTTTATACTGTTCTCTTGTATGGCTTATCTCTGAAGACTGGGATTTGTAGCTGTATTAGAACTGGGTTGCGGTCAGAGGATCTCATTTGTGCTATGGTGGTAGTGGTTGCTGGTGTGTCAGAGAGAACTAGATCTAGAATATTATCTCCTCTAGTTGGTTCCCTGACAATCTGATCTAGCCCCAGACAGTTGGCGAGTTGTAAGGCTCGCCGTCCAGCAGTGTCTGTTATATTACTGCCCAGCCACTCGTGGTGGTGTACATTGAAGTCGCCTATGAGCATTACAGACTGTGCTCTATATTCGTCCATCACTGAGAATGTGAACTTGTCAAGGTAGTCCAAGATTTCACAGGAGGCACTTGGGGGGCAGTATATAGCACCTATCAGGAGTGTCCTGGTTTTCAGAGCAACAGTGAACCACATGAGCTCAAAGTCATCAGGATCTCTAGCTGGATTATGATAGATGGATATTCCTTCTAGACAGTATACTGCTATACCACCACCATTTTTTCCAGTGCGGTCTCTGCGACAGTTGAGCGAGTAGCCAGGGATCTGGATGGAATCATCCCCGTCTGGAATGGTGGAGTCAAGGAAGGTTTCAACTATGATGACTATGGAGGGTTTCTTCACTGAGCAACAGTTGGCAAGATCCCCAATATTGGACCGTAGTCCTCTGATGTTCACTTCAAGGATAGTCAGTTCGGATTCGCTAATTCGTTGTTGTGGTCCGTGCAGTGGTCGGCATTGGGTAATCCGATTGTTTCAAGGCTTTCTTTCTAGTTCTGTAGCAGAGGTTTGTCGGCACAGGGGGAGCTAACCCCTGTGCCCATTGGTACTCACCTGAGCAGTGCGGCAGGGATCAGTGCATACATGGCCTGATCCGAAAGCATCATGCGTAAGCAGAGGACTCATAATGGATCGGGCCCCAGGAGGAGCCACTTGGCCAGGGACGGGGTGATCGCACTATTAGCGATCCCTACTACCCCATAATGAATTGTTATATGAATTTTAGCTCATATCGCCCACCCCTACTCTGGATAGTTTTATTTAACTGATGTCTGTGTTGATGCAACAGTAATTCTGCTCATTATGAGAGGAACTCCAGGTTCAGACGTGTGTGTGTGTGTATGTGATCACTGATCCTCTCCTGACACACATCACATGTTTGTGGTCTTTCATAGATCTGCTGTAGAAGATCTACAGTGTTGTGAATCTGAGCTTGATGGAAATCAATGTACAGTGCATTCAGTAACATCAAAACAATCAGGATAATATCATACTGAATATTTTTCATGAGCGATGTCCACAATAACACAATCATAAATGTTTATTGAGACACCAAACTACTAAACACCAGCACATCTAGTGACCCAAAATGTCTGATTAACCTGTAACTTTTAACACAACTTAACTGTACAGACATTTATCATCAAAACAACAGCAGCTGCAGCATCTGATCTTTCATCTTTGATCATTTTGAACATTTTTGATGCAACAAATTGTATACCTTACTAAATTAGTCAAATAATATAATTCGCATGCTTATTTATTTGGCATTATTTCATCAGGTCTCACCTCAGTGTGTTGAGTTGACAGTTTGGATCCTGTAGTAAATCACTGAGCTCCTTCACTCCTGACAGTCCAGGATCATTTCCTGTGAGATACAGCTCTATCAGGTGTGAAGGGTTTGATCTCAGAGCTGAAGACAGAGCTTTATAACCTTCTTCACTGATACTGCAGTCTGAAAGTCTATTAGAAAAGATAAAAATGTTATTCTTCCTTATAACACAGATTGTCACACAAGTACATGTTCTAGAATGAAGAAAATAAAGATGCACTACGGGGATTTTGAACTGAATGGACTCTTTTCACAGTAAAGCTGGGTAAAATTATATATTGGTGAACGTAAACTACAACAAATGCAATTTTACATTTTTGCAGTTTTAATTTTCCACAATTATAACCTACAGTTGGATCAAAATTACTCAACCCTCAGAGATTGAAGCAAAAATGGCAAAGTCAACAGAGATCTTGCAAAAGCTATAGAGAAGCTATAGAGAATAAATAATTACTTTAGAAAGTTTAAGACTATATGAAGATTTCCAAGACATTAAAAGTTCCTAGATTCCTCAGCCTTATTCCTTAGATTAAAGTGTGTTGTACCAGAAAACCTTTGAGGTGTTGAAGAAAAACCACAATATCATAAAATGTTTAATCAGAGCAACTGAGAAAAACCTGCAATGTACAGCCAAAGACTTGCAAGATGACCCGATGAAAGGAGGAAAACCATTTCAATGCAGTGTGTAAGAAGAATATTAGACAAGTATAGCCTTCATGTTGAGACATCTTGCAGAATACCACTCTTGATCAAGAAGAACAAAAGGCCAACTTGAACTTGCTAAAATTCATTTGTGTAGACCTGTGGAGCTCTGGAAGAATGTTTTATGGAGTGATGTGACCAAACTGGAACCTTTTGGACCCATGGATCAGCGGTATGTCTGGTGCAAAAAAGACAAAGCTCATAAGCAGAAGAACACCATCTCCATTTACATTTACATTGAATCATTCAGCAGACGCATTAATCCAAAGCCTGGAGAGAACAAGAGCTTGGACAAGAAGTTGGGTGGCTTGCTCTGACAGGAAGGGTCTAATCCTCCTAGGTTTCTCGCTGTCCTGGAAAGAGTTATGGTTGATGAACCCAGCTGTATAGAGAAGTTGTGATGAAACGATGGGTTATGGGGTTGCTTTACTGTAGCAGGTAGTGGAAACCATGACATTATGAAGGACATCATGGATTCTTTGAAGTATCAGGCCATTTTGACAAGAATTGTGATGCCTTTGGTGCAAAGACTGAAGCTGATTATCAATGGACTTTCCTGCAGGACAGTTATCAGTCATAGAATGTAGATCAGTGGCCTGTTCAGTCTCCAATTAGAATTTCATCATGATTCATCAATGTTCTGTTCTCAGAATCACTCAAAAGTGTATTAACAAACTTTCTCTAATACTTGTCTTGCAGATCAAAGGGGTTGACATTTTTGATTGCAACTGTATTATAACCTTCTTCAGTGATACTGCAGTCTGAAAGTCTTCAGAAAGACTAAATAAATAAATAAATTACAAAAACATTTATTACACCATTAGGATATTAACATTTCCCATCACTTCCAAAAATCAATCTGTTTGTCAATATTTTATAAATGTATCTACACCAACACACCAATTTCACATTACTGACCCATTCCTTGTGACACAGCACCTGATTACAGAGCAGCTGGAGCCTTACATTGATTCATGTTTAGATTAACCAAATTCAAACCTGAGTATCTGTAGTGTCTGTGAATTTCTCAGCAGAATGGAGATTTCTGTCACTCCAGTGTCTCCTATTTGATTCCTGCTCAGATCCAGCTCTCTGAGGTTTGAATTAAACGCTGATGCCAGAGCAGCACAACCTTCATCTGTAATACTGATGCAGTTTAACCTGTAGAAGAGAGAACACAACTAATTAAGATACACATACAATTACAGAAATTGCTTTAGCTACTACTTTTATCTGCCAATATTAGATTTGAATGATAATCACACTGTAAAATAATTATTTAATTTGATTATTAATTTTTGCATTTGCAATTCCTCAGGCTTTATTTTGGTGGAAAACTCAACAGTGACCTTTAAGTTTCTGTGTTTAGTTCACAACAGGCTTATAAACACTTTGTTGTACAAATCTGGTAAAATCTGCCCAAAAATGTTGGAAATTACATGAACGTTAAACTAAGTATACCTTTCATATTCACGTAATAAGCTCAAAATAACTCACTCACAGGCATTTTTTTATTTTTTACATTTAACAGTCATTCAGAACTTCTATTAGCCAGAACAAAAATATCAGAAATAAAACAGATTACTAAAAACACATCTTAGATTCAAATATATTTCATATTAAATCTGATTCTTAATTATTGAATGCTTTTCAGTTTTACGACTGTTTGGAGACACATAAAACAATTCTCCATAACTTATAAAACAGCATTTATTTAGTTTTTATTTCCAAATATAGCTCAGTCCAAAATGAATATTTTCAAAATTTATGAAACTGTGGTTGGTCACTAAAGTCTGGGTAATTAATGGGATAACTTTTAAAATACTTACTTCAGCTTTTCCAGTCTACACTGTACATTTTCAAACAGAGTCAAGATGATCTTCATTCCTGGGTTTCCTAGTTTATTCTCACTCAGATCCAGCTCTGTCAGATTTGAAGGGTTTGAATTTAGAGCTGCAGCCAGAACATGACAACCTCCTTCTGTGATACAGTTGTTCTTCAGACTGCATACAGAGAAAACACTTCAGTTTTAACCTGAATATTTACCAGTATGTTTTAAATGACAGTTGACAAATACTAGTGATGATGATGATGATGATGATGATGGCAATCGCATTACAAAAGTCACATAAAATGGGGTCATATAATGCTACAGGCACTCTTACAAGTTGTTTGAACTGAAATGTGTTGCCAGTGTGTGTACCGAACCACCCTATAATGATAAAAATCCCCCAAGTGGTTTTTCTGTAATATCTTTAAATGTTTTCCCCTTTCTCAAATCAAGCACTCTGACCGTGTGACGTCACACGGTCGGAGGCCCCTCCCATGATTGTTTGATTGACAGCAGCGTTTCAGCACGGACTGGACTTGTCTTACCTCAGACCCGCCCTGAGTGAGCCGTCATCAGCCCGAGATGCAAACGAGCATGATTCCTAAGTGATTGAGGTGATTTGTTGTTGGATGTTATAATGAACATAGCAGTAGTCGCTTACTCCCGACATCTGAGCGACTGAAATCGCAGAGGATTAACTTATGGTTGGAGAAATGAAAGAAAATGCGCCCTTGATCTAATTGGCATTTATGTTCGCACGAATCCTTCATGATCCAGCCTCCAGCACTGAGTATAATGTATTTAAATGATTCATTGAAAATCACCTTTCCTAATAGTGTGCTAATTAGCAAGTTTCACAATGAATGTGGCTAATGCAAACAGTCTCACAGAGAGCGATCATAAGAAAGGGGCAGAGTCAGCAGAGCTCATTAGCATTAAAGGAGAATCCCACAAACCAGCCTGTTTTGAAAAGAGCTGTTTTAGACAGGGTAAAAAAGGTTTTTTTATACTAACATTGAGAAATTTTAAAGAAACTATGTTACAGACTTTTCATTAAGGCTCTAAAGAATCATTAGCCTGACTACGTCAGACTTCCTACTTCCGCTCAATTTCATTTCGCTTCTGTACTCAGTCTGATACAGCGTCAGAGCTTTCTGTTTGCCACCGGTCTGGAAACAGCCGGGCCAATCAACGAACAGAGGGCGGGCTGAGAGCCGTGACGTAGATGCACAGATTAACTTCGCATAATCTGCAAAAGTCGTTTACAGCCATGTTCACTCCGGTATTTCGCTCGCATCATCATGTGTTTACAACAGGTTTACAGTGTAAGTTCAATCATAGATTTGAGTTCGATGCATGATGTCTGTGCTTCGATGCGGCTGTACAGGCGCAATAACATACGTCTTAA
>NW_020526503.1:0-62674 GCF_003368295.1 Carassius auratus | reverse complement strand
CACAAAAACAGGTTTCTGAGAGCAGTAATGTTGAAATACTGCATCTGTTCAAATGAAGTGAAATCTAGCCGAAATCTGCTCAAAAGCTTTTCTCTCTATTAGAGAAAGCTGTTTCATTCAATATTCAGTGCAAATCTTGCCAAACTGAAGGATGCTTATGCCTTATGAAACACAATGTTTTTGCAATGCTGTAAGACTGTTTTTAATGTGTTAGAAGTTATATGCACAAAAACAGGTTTCTGAGAGCAGTAAAGTTGAAATACTGCTTCTGTTCAAATGAAGTGAAATCTAGCCCGAATCTGCTCAAAAGCTTTTCTCTCTATTAGAAAAGCTGTTTCATTCAATATTCAGTGCAAACCTTGCCAAACTGCAAGGATGCTTATGCTTATGAAACACAATGTTTTTTGCAATGCTGTAAGACTGTTTTTAATGTGTTAGAAGTTATATGCACAAAAACAGGTTTCTGAGAGCAGTAATGTTGAAATACTGCTTCTGTTCAAATGAAGTGAAATCTAGCCCAAATCTGCTCAAAAGCTTTTCTCTCTATTAGAGAAAGCTGTTTTCATTCAATATTCAGTGCAAATCTTGCCAAACTGCAGGATGCTTATGCCTTATGAAACACAATGTTTTTGCAATGCTGTAAGACTGTTTTTAATGTGTTAGAAGTTATATGCACAAAAACAGGTTTCTGAGAGCAGTAATGTTGAAATACTGCTTCTGTTCAAATGAAGTGAAATCTAGCCCAAATCTGCTCAAAAGCTTTTCTCTCTATTAGAGAAAGCTGTTTCATTCAATATTCAGTGCAAACCTTGCCAAACTGCAAGGATGCTTATGCCTTATGAAACACAATGTTTTTGCAATGCTGTAAGACTGTTTTTAATGTGTTAGAAGTTATATGCACAAAAACAGGTTTCTGAGAGCAGTAATGTTGAAATACTGCATCTGTTCAAATGAAGTGAAATCTAGCCGAAATCTGCTCAAAAGCTTTTCTCTCTATTAGAGAAAGCTGTTTGATTCAATATTCAGTGCAAACCTTGCCAAACTGCAGGATGCTTATGCCTTATGAAACACAATGTTTTTGCAATGCTGTAAGACTGTTTTTAATGTGTTAGAAGTTATATGCACAAAAACAGGTTTCTGAGAGCAGTAATGTTGAAATACTGCATCTGTTCAAATGAAGTGAAATCTAGCCGAAATCTGCTCAAAAGCTTTTCTCTCTATTAGAGAAAGCTGTTTCATTCAATATTCAGTGCAAACCTTGCCAAACTGCAGGATGCTTATGCCTTATGAAATACAATGTTTTTGCAATGCTGTAAGACTGTTTTTAATGTGTTAGAAGTTATATGCACAAAAACAGGTTTCTGAGAGCAGTAATGTTGAAATACTGCATCTGTTCAAATGAAGTGAAATCTAGCCGAAATCTGCTCAAAAGCTTTTCTCTCTATTAGAGAAAGCTGTTTGATTCAATATTCAGTGCAAACCTTGCCAAACTGCAGGATGCTTATGCCTTATGAAACACAATGTTTTTGCAATGCTGTAAGACTGTTTTTAATGTGTTAGAAGTTATATGCACAAAAACAGGTTTCTGAGAGCAGTAATGTTGAAATACTGCATCTGTTCAAATGAAGTGAAATCTAGCCGAAATCTGCTCAAAAGCTTTTCTCTCTATTAGAGAAAGCTGTTTCATTCAATA
Organism: Carassius auratus; assembly: GCF_003368295.1. Lineage (NCBI taxonomy): Eukaryota > Metazoa > Chordata > Actinopteri > Cypriniformes > Cyprinidae > Carassius > Carassius auratus. The sequence goes on along the minus strand of NW_020526503.1, from coordinate 60,981 downwards.
TTCAGTGCAAACCTTGCCAAACTGCAGGATGCTTATGCCTTATGAAACACAATGTTTTTGCAATGCTGTAAGACTGTTTTTAATGTGTTAGAAGTTATATGCACAAAAACAGGTTTCTGAGAGCAGTAATGTTGAAATACTGCTTCTGTTCAAATGAAGTGAAATCTAGCCGAAATCTGCTCAAAAGCTTTTCTCTCTATTAGAGAAAGCTGTTTCATTCAATATTCAGTGCAAATCTTGCCAAACTGCAGGATGCTTATGCCTTATGAAACACAATGTTTTTGCAATGCTGTAAGACTGTTTTTAATGTGTTAGAAGTTATATGCACAAAAACAGGTTTCTGAGAGCAGTAATGTTGAAATACTGCTTCTGTTCAAATGAAGTGAAATCTAGCCGAAATCTGCTCAAAAGCTTTTCTCTCTATTAGAGAAAGCTGTTTGATTCAATATTCAGTGCAAACCTTGCCAAACTGCAGGATGCTTATGCCTTATGAAACACAATGTTTTTGCAATGCTGTAAGACTGTTTTTAATGTGTTAGAAGTTATATGCACAAAAACAGGTTTCTGAGAGCAGTAATGTTGAAATACTGCATCTGTTCAAATGAAGTGAAATCTAGCCGAAATCTGCTCAAAAGCTTTTCTCTCTATTAGAGAAAGCTGTTTGATTCAATATTCAGTGCAAACCTTGCCAAACTGCAGGATGCTTATGCCTTATGAAACACAATGTTTTTGCAATGCTGTAAGACTGTTTTTAATGTGTTAGAAGTTATATGCACAAAAACAGGTTTCTGAGAGCAGTAATGTTGAAATACTGCATCTGTTCAAATGAAGTGAAATCTAGCCGAAATCTGCTCAAAAGCTTTTCTCTCTATTAGAGAAAGCTGTTTGATTCAATATTCAGTGCAAACCTTGCCAAACTGCAGGATGCTTATGCCTTATGAAACACAATGTTTTTGCAATGCTGTAAGACTGTTTTTAATGTGTTAGAAGTTATATGCACAAAAACAGGTTTCTGAGAGCAGTAATGTTGAAATACTGCTTCTGTTCAAATGAAGTGAAATCTAGCCGAAATCTGCTCAAAAGCTTTTCTCTCTATTAGAGAAAGCTGTTTCATTCAATATTCAGTGCAAACCTTGCCAAACTGCAGGATGCTTATGCCTTATGAAACACAATGTTTTTGCAATGCTGTAAGACTGTTTTTAATGTGTTAGAAGTTATATGCACAAAAACAGGTTTCTGAGAGCAGTAATGTTGAAATACTGCATCTGTTCAAATGAAGTGAAATCTAGCCGAAATCTGCTCAAAAGCTTTTCTCTCTATTAGAGAAAGCTGTTTGATTCAATATTCAGTGCAAACCTTGCCAAACTGCAGGATGCTTATGCCTTATGAAACACAATGTTTTTGCAATGCTGTAAGACTGTTTTTAATGTGTTAGAAGTTATATGCACAAAAACAGGTTTCTGAGAGCAGTAATGTTGAAATACTGCATCTGTTCAAATGAAGTGAAATCTAGCCGAAATCTGCTCAAAAGCTTTTCTCTCTATTAGAGAAAGCTGTTTGATTCAATATTCAGTGCAAACCTTGCCAAACTGCAGGATGCTTATGCCTTATGAAACACAATGTTTTTGCAATGCTGTAAGACTGTTTTTAATGTGTTAGAAGTTATATGCACAAAAACAGGTTTCTGAGAGCAGTAATGTTGAAATACTGCTTCTGTTCAAATGAAGTGAAATCTAGCCGAAATCTGCTCAAAAGCTTTTCTCTCTATTAGAGAAAGCTGTTTCATTCAATATTCAGTGCAAACCTTGCCAAACTGCAGGATGCTTATGCCTTATGAAACACAATGTTTTTGCAATGCTGTAAGACTGTTTTTAATGTGTTAGAAGTTATATGCACAAAAACAGGTTTCTGAGAGCAGTAATGTTGAAATACTGCTTCTGTTCAAATGAAGTGAAATCTAGCCGAAATCTGCTCAAAAGCTTTTCTCTCTATTAGAGAAAGCTGTTTCATTCAATATTCAGTGCAAATCTTGCCAAACTGAAGGATGCTTATGCCTTATGAAACACAATGTTTTTGCAATGCTGTAAGACTGTTTTTAATGTGTTAGAAGTTATATGCACAAAAACAGGTTTCTGAGAGCAGTAATGTTGAAATACTGCATCTGTTCAAATGAAGTGAAATCTAGCCGAAATCTGCTCAAAAGCTTTTCTCTCTATTAGAGAAAGCTGTTTGATTCAATATTCAGTGCAAACCTTGCCAAACTGCAGGATGCTTATGCCTTATGAAACACAATGTTTTTGCAATGCTGTAAGACTGTTTTTAATGTGTTAGAAGTTATATGCACAAAAACAGGTTTCTGAGAGCAGTAATGTTGAAATACTGCTTCTGTTCAAATGAAGTGAAATCTAGCCGAAATCTGCTCAAAAGCTTTTCTCTCTATTAGAGAAAGCTGTTTCATTCAATATTCAGTGCAAACCTTGCCAAACTGCAGGATGCTTATGCCTTATGAAACACAATGTTTTTGCAATGCTGTAAGACTGTTTTTAATGTGTTAGAAGTTATATGCACAAAAACAGGTTTCTGAGAGCAGTAATGTTGAAATACTGCTTCTGTTCAAATGAAGTGAAATCTAGCCGAAATCTGCTCAAAAGCTTTTCTCTCTATTAGAGAAAGCTGTTTCATTCAATATTCAGTGCAAATCTTGCCAAACTGAAGGATGCTTATGCCTTATGAAATACAATGTTTTTGCAATGCTGTAAGACTGTTTTTAATGTGTTAGAAGTTATATGCACAAAAACAGGTTTCTGAGAGCAGTAATGTTGAAATACTGCATCTGTTCAAATGAAGTGAAATCTAGCCGAAATCTGCTCAAAAGCTTTTCTCTCTATTAGAGAAAGCTGTTTCATTCAATATTCAGTGCAAACCTTGCCAAACTGCAGGATGCTTATGCCTTATGAAACACAATGTTTTTGCAATGCTGTAAGACTGTTTTTAATGTGTTAGAAGTTATATGCACAAAAACAGGTTTCTGAGAGCAGTAATGTTGAAATACTGCATCTGTTCAAATGAAGTGAAATCTAGCCGAAATCTGCTCAAAAGCTTTTCTCTCTATTAGAGAAAGCTGTTTCATTCAATATTCAGTGCAAACCTTGCCAAACTGCAGGATGCTTATGCCTTATGAAACACAATGTTTTTGCAATGCTGTAAGACTGTTTTTAATGTGTTAGAAGTTATATGCACAAAAACAGGTTTCTGAGAGCAGTAATGTTGAAATACTGCATCTGTTCAAATGAAGTGAAATCTAGCCGAAATCTGCTCAAAAGCTTTTCTCTCTATTAGAGAAAGCTGTTTCATTCAATATTCAGTGCAAACCTTGCCAAACTGCAGGATGCTTATGCCTTATGAAACACAATGTTTTTGCAATGCTGTAAGACTGTTTTTAATGTGTTAGAAGTTATATGCACAAAAACAGGTTTCTGAGAGCAGTAATGTTGAAATACTGCATCTGTTCAAATGAAGTGAAATCTAGCCGAAATCTGCTCAAAAGCTTTTCTCTCTATTAGAGAAAGCTGTTTGATTCAATATTCAGTGCAAACCTTGCCAAACTGCAGGATGCTTATGCCTTATGAAACACAATGTTTTTGCAATGCTGTAAGACTGTTTTTAATGTGTTAGAAGTTATATGCACAAAAACAGGTTTCTGAGAGCAGTAATGTTGAAATACTGCATCTGTTCAAATGAAGTGAAATCTAGCCGAAATCTGCTCAAAAGCTTTTCTCTCTATTAGAGAAAGCTGTTTGATTCAATATTCAGTGCAAACCTTGCCAAACTGCAGGATGCTTATGCCTTATGAAACACAATGTTTTTGCAATGCTGTAAGACTGTTTTTAATGTGTTAGAAGTTATATGCACAAAAACAGGTTTCTGAGAGCAGTAATGTTGAAATACTGCATCTGTTCAAATGAAGTGAAATCTAGCCGAAATCTGCTCAAAAGCTTTTCTCTCTATTAGAGAAAGCTGTTTCATTCAATATTCAGTGCAAACCTTGCCAAACTGCAGGATGCTTATGCCTTATGAAACACAATGTTTTTGCAATGCTGTAAGACTGTTTTTAATGTGTTAGAAGTTATATGCACAAAAACAGGTTTCTGAGAGCAGTAATGTTGAAATACTGCATCTGTTCAAATGAAGTGAAATCTAGCCGAAATCTGCTCAAAAGCTTTTCTCTCTATTAGAGAAAGCTGTTTCATTCAATATTCAGTGCAAACCTTGCCAAACTGCAGGATGCTTATGCCTTATGAAACACAATGTTTTTGCAATGCTGTAAGACTGTTTTTAATGTGTTAGAAGTTATATGCACAAAAACAGGTTTCTGAGAGCAGTAATGTTGAAATACTGCATCTGTTCAAATGAAGTGAAATCTAGCCGAAATCTGCTCAAAAGCTTTTCTCTCTATTAGAGAAAGCTGTTTCATTCAATATTCAGTGCAAACCTTGCCAAACTGCAGGATGCTTATGCCTTATGAAACACAATGTTTTTGCAATGCTGTAAGACTGTTTTTAATGTGTTAGAAGTTATATGCACAAAAACAGGTTTCTGAGAGCAGTAATGTTGAAATACTGCATCTGTTCAAATGAAGTGAAATCTAGCCGAAATCTGCTCAAAAGCTTTTCTCTCTATTAGAGAAAGCTGTTTCATTCAATATTCAGTGCAAACCTTGCCAAACTGCAGGATGCTTATGCCTTATGAAACACAATGTTTTTGCAATGCTGTAAGACTGTTTTTAATGTGTTAGAAGTTATATGCACAAAAACAGGTTTCTGAGAGCAGTAATGTTGAAATACTGCATCTGTTCAAATGAAGTGAAATCTAGCCGAAATCTGCTCAAAAGCTTTTCTCTCTATTAGAGAAAGCTGTTTCATTCAATATTCAGTGCAAACCTTGCCAAACTGCAGGATGCTTATGCCTTATGAAACACAATGTTTTTGCAATGCTGTAAGACTGTTTTTAATGTGTTAGAAGTTATATGCACAAAAACAGGTTTCTGAGAGCAGTAATGTTGAAATACTGCATCTGTTCAAATGAAGTGAAATCTAGCCGAAATCTGCTCAAAAGCTTTTCTCTCTATTAGAGAAAGCTGTTTGATTCAATATTCAGTGCAAACCTTGCCAAACTGCAGGATGCTTATGCCTTATGAAACACAATGTTTTTGCAATGCTGTAAGACTGTTTTTAATGTGTTAGAAGTTATATGCACAAAAACAGGTTTCTGAGAGCAGTAATGTTGAAATACTGCTTCTGTTCAAATGAAGTGAAATCTAGCCGAAATCTGCTCAAAAGCTTTTCTCTCTATTAGAGAAAGCTGTTTCATTCAATATTCAGTGCAAATCTTGCCAAACTGAAGGATGCTTATGCCTTATGAAACACAATGTTTTTGCAATGCTGTAAGACTGTTTTTAATGTGTTAGAAGTTATATGCACAAAAACAGGTTTCTGAGAGCAGTAATGTTGAAATACTGCATCTGTTCAAATGAAGTGAAATCTAGCCGAAATCTGCTCAAAAGCTTTTCTCTCTATTAGAGAAAGCTGTTTGATTCAATATTCAGTGCAAACCTTGCCAAACTGCAGGATGCTTATGCCTTATGAAACACAATGTTTTTGCAATGCTGTAAGACTGTTTTTAATGTGTTAGAAGTTATATGCACAAAAACAGGTTTCTGAGAGCAGTAATGTTGAAATACTGCATCTGTTCAAATGAAGTGAAATCTAGCCGAAATCTGCTCAAAAGCTTTTCTCTCTATTAGAGAAAGCTGTTTGATTCAATATTCAGTGCAAACCTTGCCAAACTGCAGGATGCTTATGCCTTATGAAACACAATGTTTTTGCAATGCTGTAAGACTGTTTTTAATGTGTTAGAAGTTATATGCACAAAAACAGGTTTCTGAGAGCAGTAATGTTGAAATACTGCTTCTGTTCAAATGAAGTGAAATCTAGCCGAAATCTGCTCAAAAGCTTTTCTCTCTATTAGAGAAAGCTGTTTCATTCAATATTCAGTGCAAACCTTGCCAAACTGCAGGATGCTTATGCCTTATGAAACACAATGTTTTTGCAATGCTGTAAGACTGTTTTTAATGTGTTAGAAGTTATATGCACAAAAACAGGTTTCTGAGAGCAGTAATGTTGAAATACTGCATCTGTTCAAATGAAGTGAAATCTAGCCGAAATCTGCTCAAAAGCTTTTCTCTCTATTAGAGAAAGCTGTTTCATTCAATATTCAGTGCAAACCTTGCCAAACTGCAGGATGCTTATGCCTTATGAAACACAATGTTTTTGCAATGCTGTAAGACTGTTTTTAATGTGTTAGAAGTTATATGCACAAAAACAGGTTTCTGAGAGCAGTAATGTTGAAATACTGCATCTGTTCAAATGAAGTGAAATCTAGCCGAAATCTGCTCAAAAGCTTTTCTCTCTATTAGAGAAAGCTGTTTGATTCAATATTCAGTGCAAACCTTGCCAAACTGCAGGATGCTTATGCCTTATGAAACACAATGTTTTTGCAATGCTGTAAGACTGTTTTTAATGTGTTAGAAGTTATATGCACAAAAACAGGTTTCTGAGAGCAGTAATGTTGAAATACTGCATCTGTTCAAATGAAGTGAAATCTAGCCGAAATCTGCTCAAAAGCTTTTCTCTCTATTAGAGAAAGCTGTTTGATTCAATATTCAGTGCAAACCTTGCCAAACTGCAGGATGCTTATGCCTTATGAAACACAATGTTTTTGCAATGCTGTAAGACTGTTTTTAATGTGTTAGAAGTTATATGCACAAAAACAGGTTTCTGAGAGCAGTAATGTTGAAATACTGCTTCTGTTCAAATGAAGTGAAATCTAGCTGAAATCTGCTGAAAAGCTTTTCTCTCTATTAGAGAAAGCTGTTTCATTCAATATTCAGTGCAAATCTTGCCAAACTGAAGGATGCTTATGCCTTATGAAATACAATGTTTTTGCAATGCTGTAAGACTGTTTTTAATGTGTTAGAAGTTATATGCACAAAAACAGGTTTCTGAGAGCAGTAATGTTGAAATACTGCATCTGTTCAAATGAAGTGAAATCTAGCCGAAATCTGCTCAAAAGCTTTTCTCTCTATTAGAGAAAGCTGTTTCATTCAATATTCAGTGCAAACCTTGCCAAACTGCAGGATGCTTATGCCTTATGAAACACAATGTTTTTGCAATGCTGTAAGACTGTTTTTAATGTGTTAGAAGTTATATGCACAAAAACAGGTTTCTGAGAGCAGTAATGTTGAAATACTGCATCTGTTCAAATGAAGTGAAATCTAGCCGAAATCTGCTCAAAAGCTTTTCTCTCTATTAGAGAAAGCTGTTTGATTCAATATTCAGTGCAAACCTTGCCAAACTGCAGGATGCTTATGCCTTATGAAACACAATGTTTTTGCAATGCTGTAAGACTGTTTTTAATGTGTTAGAAGTTATATGCACAAAAACAGGTTTCTGAGAGCAGTAATGTTGAAATACTGCTTCTGTTCAAATGAAGTGAAATCTAGCCGAAATCTGCTCAAAAGCTTTTCTCTCTATTAGAGAAAGCTGTTTCATTCAATATTCAGTGCAAACCTTGCCAAACTGCAGGATGCTTATGCCTTATGAAACACAATGTTTTTGCAATGCTGTAAGACTGTTTTTAATGTGTTAGAAGTTATATGCACAAAAACAGGTTTCTGAGAGCAGTAATGTTGAAATACTGCATCTGTTCAAATGAAGTGAAATCTAGCCGAAATCTGCTCAAAAGCTTTTCTCTCTATTAGAGAAAGCTGTTTCATTCAATATTCAGTGCAAACCTTGCCAAACTGCAGGATGCTTATGCCTTATGAAACACAATGTTTTTGCAATGCTGTAAGACTGTTTTTAATGTGTTAGAAGTTATATGCACAAAAACAGGTTTCTGAGAGCAGTAATGTTGAAATACTGCATCTGTTCAAATGAAGTGAAATCTAGCCGAAATCTGCTCAAAAGCTTTTCTCTCTATTAGAGAAAGCTGTTTGATTCAATATTCAGTGCAAACCTTGCCAAACTGCAGGATGCTTATGCCTTATGAAACACAATGTTTTTGCAATGCTGTAAGACTGTTTTTAATGTGTTAGAAGTTATATGCACAAAAACAGGTTTCTGAGAGCAGTAATGTTGAAATACTGCATCTGTTCAAATGAAGTGAAATCTAGCCGAAATCTGCTCAAAAGCTTTTCTCTCTATTAGAGAAAGCTGTTTCATTCAATATTCAGTGCAAACCTTGCCAAACTGCAGGATGCTTATGCCTTATGAAACACAATGTTTTTGCAATGCTGTAAGACTGTTTTTAATGTGTTAGAAGTTATATGCACAAAAACAGGTTTCTGAGAGCAGTAATGTTGAAATACTGCATCTGTTCAAATGAAGTGAAATCTAGCCGAAATCTGCTCAAAAGCTTTTCTCTCTATTAGAGAAAGCTGTTTCATTCAATATTCAGTGCAAACCTTGCCAAACTGCAGGATGCTTATGCCTTATGAAACACAATGTTTTTGCAATGCTGTAAGACTGTTTTTAATGTGTTAGAAGTTATATGCACAAAAACAGGTTTCTGAGAGCAGTAATGTTGAAATACTGCATCTGTTCAAATGAAGTGAAATCTAGCCGAAATCTGCTCAAAAGCTTTTCTCTCTATTAGAGAAAGCTGTTTGATTCAATATTCAGTGCAAACCTTGCCAAACTGCAGGATGCTTATGCCTTATGAAACACAATGTTTTTGCAATGCTGTAAGACTGTTTTTAATGTGTTAGAAGTTATATGCACAAAAACAGGTTTCTGAGAGCAGTAATGTTGAAATACTGCTTCTGTTCAAATGAAGTGAAATCTAGCCGAAATCTGCTCAAAAGCTTTTCTCTCTATTAGAGAAAGCTGTTTCATTCAATATTCAGTGCAAACCTTGCCAAACTGCAGGATGCTTATGCCTTATGAAACACAATGTTTTTGCAATGCTGTAAGACTGTTTTTAATGTGTTAGAAGTTATATGCACAAAAACAGGTTTCTGAGAGCAGTAATGTTGAAATACTGCTTCTGTTCAAATGAAGTGAAATCTAGCCGAAATCTGCTCAAAAGCTTTTCTCTCTATTAGAGAAAGCTGTTTCATTCAATATTCAGTGCAAACCTTGCCAAACTGCAGGATGCTTATGCCTTATGAAACACAATGTTTTTGCAATGCTGTAAGACTGTTTTTAATGTGTTAGAAGTTATATGCACAAAAACAGGTTTCTGAGAGCAGTAATGTTGAAATACTGCATCTGTTCAAATGAAGTGAAATCTAGCCGAAATCTGCTCAAAAGCTTTTCTCTCTATTAGAGAAAGCTGTTTCATTCAATATTCAGTGCAAACCTTGCCAAACTGCAGGATGCTTATGCCTTATGAAACACAATGTTTTTGCAATGCTGTAAGACTGTTTTTAATGTGTTAGAAGTTATATGCACAAAAACAGGTTTCTGAGAGCAGTAATGTTGAAATACTGCATCTGTTCAAATGAAGTGAAATCTAGCCGAAATCTGCTCAAAAGCTTTTCTCTCTATTAGAGAAAGCTGTTTCATTCAATATTCAGTGCAAACCTTGCCAAACTGCAGGATGCTTATGCCTTATGAAACACAATGTTTTTGCAATGCTGTAAGACTGTTTTTAATGTGTTAGAAGTTATATGCACAAAAACAGGTTTCTGAGAGCAGTAATGTTGAAATACTGCTTCTGTTCAAATGAAGTGAAATCTAGCCGAAATCTGCTCAAAAGCTTTTCTCTCTATTAGAGAAAGCTGTTTCATTCAATATTCAGTGCAAACCTTGCCAAACTGCAGGATGCTTATGCCTTATGAAACACAATGTTTTTGCAATGCTGTAAGACTGTTTTTAATGTGTTAGAAGTTATATGCACAAAAACAGGTTTCTGAGAGCAGTAATGTTGAAATACTGCTTCTGTTCAAATGAAGTGAAATCTAGCCGAAATCTGCTCAAAAGCTTTTCTCTCTATTAGAGAAAGCTGTTTCATTCAATATTCAGTGCAAACCTTGCCAAACTGCAGGATGCTTATGCCTTATGAAACACAATGTTTTTGCAATGCTGTAAGACTGTTTTTAATGTGTTAGAAGTTATATGCACAAAAACAGGTTTCTGAGAGCAGTAATGTTGAAATACTGCATCTGTTCAAATGAAGTGAAATCTAGCCGAAATCTGCTCAAAAGCTTTTCTCTCTATTAGAGAAAGCTGTTTGATTCAATATTCAGTGCAAACCTTGCCAAACTGCAGGATGCTTATGCCTTATGAAACACAATGTTTTTGCAATGCTGTAAGACTGTTTTTAATGTGTTAGAAGTTATATGCACAAAAACAGGTTTCTGAGAGCAGTAATGTTGAAATACTGCATCTGTTCAAATGAAGTGAAATCTAGCCGAAATCTGCTCAAAAGCTTTTCTCTCTATTAGAGAAAGCTGTTTGATTCAATATTCAGTGCAAACCTTGCCAAACTGCAGGATGCTTATGCCTTATGAAACACAATGTTTTTGCAATGCTGTAAGACTGTTTTTAATGTGTTAGAAGTTATATGCACAAAAACAGGTTTCTGAGAGCAGTAATGTTGAAATACTGCATCTGTTCAAATGAAGTGAAATCTAGCCGAAATCTGCTCAAAAGCTTTTCTCTCTATTAGAGAAAGCTGTTTCATTCAATATTCAGTGCAAACCTTGCCAAACTGCAGGATGCTTATGCCTTATGAAACACAATGTTTTTGCAATGCTGTAAGACTGTTTTTAATGTGTTAGAAGTTATATGCACAAAAACAGGTTTCTGAGAGCAGTAATGTTGAAATACTGCATCTGTTCAAATGAAGTGAAATCTAGCCGAAATCTGCTCAAAAGCTTTTCTCTCTATTAGAGAAAGCTGTTTCATTCAATATTCAGTGCAAACCTTGCCAAACTGCAGGATGCTTATGCCTTATGAAACACAATGTTTTTGCAATGCTGTAAGACTGTTTTTAATGTGTTAGAAGTTATATGCACAAAAACAGGTTTCTGAGAGCAGTAATGTTGAAATACTGCATCTGTTCAAATGAAGTGAAATCTAGCCGAAATCTGCTCAAAAGCTTTTCTCTCTATTAGAGAAAGCTGTTTCATTCAATATTCAGTGCAAACCTTGCCAAACTGCAGGATGCTTATGCCTTATGAAACACAATGTTTTTGCAATGCTGTAAGACTGTTTTTAATGTGTTAGAAGTTATATGCACAAAAACAGGTTTCTGAGAGCAGTAATGTTGAAATACTGCATCTGTTCAAATGAAGTGAAATCTAGCCGAAATCTGCTCAAAAGCTTTTCTCTCTATTAGAGAAAGCTGTTTCATTCAATATTCAGTGCAAACCTTGCCAAACTGCAGGATGCTTATGCCTTATGAAACACAATGTTTTTGCAATGCTGTAAGACTGTTTTTAATGTGTTAGAAGTTATATGCACAAAAACAGGTTTCTGAGAGCAGTAATGTTGAAATACTGCTTCTGTTCAAATGAAGTGAAATCTAGCCGAAATCTGCTCAAAAGCTTTTCTCTCTATTAGAGAAAGCTGTTTCATTCAATATTCAGTGCAAACCTTGCCAAACTGCAGGATGCTTATGCCTTATGAAACACAATGTTTTTGCAATGCTGTAAGACTGTTTTTAATGTGTTAGAAGTTATATGCACAAAAACAGGTTTCTGAGAGCAGTAATGTTGAAATACTGCATCTGTTCAAATGAAGTGAAATCTAGCCGAAATCTGCTCAAAAGCTTTTCTCTCTATTAGAGAAAGCTGTTTGATTCAATATTCAGTGCAAACCTTGCCAAACTGCAGGATGCTTATGCCTTATGAAACACAATGTTTTTGCAATGCTGTAAGACTGTTTTTAATGTGTTAGAAGTTATATGCACAAAAACAGGTTTCTGAGAGCAGTAATGTTGAAATACTGCTTCTGTTCAAATGAAGTGAAATCTAGCCGAAATCTGCTCAAAAGCTTTTCTCTCTATTAGAGAAAGCTGTTTCATTCAATATTCAGTGCAAACCTTGCCAAACTGCAGGATGCTTATGCCTTATGAAACACAATGTTTTTGCAATGCTGTAAGACTGTTTTTAATGTGTTAGAAGTTATATGCACAAAAACAGGTTTCTGAGAGCAGTAATGTTGAAATACTGCATCTGTTCAAATGAAGTGAAATCTAGCCGAAATCTGCTCAAAAGCTTTTCTCTCTATTAGAGAAAGCTGTTTGATTCAATATTCAGTGCAAACCTTGCCAAACTGCAGGATGCTTATGCCTTATGAAACACAATGTTTTTGCAATGCTGTAAGACTGTTTTTAATGTGTTAGAAGTTATATGCACAAAAACAGGTTTCTGAGAGCAGTAATGTTGAAATACTGCATCTGTTCAAATGAAGTGAAATCTAGCCGAAATCTGCTCAAAAGCTTTTCTCTCTATTAGAGAAAGCTGTTTCATTCAATATTCAGTGCAAACCTTGCCAAACTGCAGGATGCTTATGCCTTATGAAACACAATGTTTTTGCAATGCTGTAAGACTGTTTTTAATGTGTTAGAAGTTATATGCACAAAAACAGGTTTCTGAGAGCAGTAATGTTGAAATACTGCTTCTGTTCAAATGAAGTGAAATCTAGCTGAAATCTGCTGAAAAGCTTTTCTCTCTATTAGAGAAAGCTGTTTCATTCAATATTCAGTGCAAATCTTGCCAAACTGAAGGATGCTTATGCCTTATGAAATACAATGTTTTTGCAATGCTGTAAGACTGTTTTTAATGTGTTAGAAGTTATATGCACAAAAACAGGTTTCTGAGAGCAGTAATGTTGAAATACTGCATCTGTTCAAATGAAGTGAAATCTAGCCGAAATCTGCTCAAAAGCTTTTCTCTCTATTAGAGAAAGCTGTTTCATTCAATATTCAGTGCAAACCTTGCCAAACTGCAGGATGCTTATGCCTTATGAAACACAATGTTTTTGCAATGCTGTAAGACTGTTTTTAATGTGTTAGAAGTTATATGCACAAAAACAGGTTTCTGAGAGCAGTAATGTTGAAATACTGCATCTGTTCAAATGAAGTGAAATCTAGCCGAAATCTGCTCAAAAGCTTTTCTCTCTATTAGAGAAAGCTGTTTCATTCAATATTCAGTGCAAACCTTGCCAAACTGCAGGATGCTTATGCCTTATGAAACACAATGTTTTTGCAATGCTGTAAGACTGTTTTTAATGTGTTAGAAGTTATATGCACAAAAACAGGTTTCTGAGAGCAGTAATGTTGAAATACTGCTTCTGTTCAAATGAAGTGAAATCTAGCCGAAATCTGCTCAAAAGCTTTTCTCTCTATTAGAGAAAGCTGTTTCATTCAATATTCAGTGCAAATCTTGCCAAACTGCAGGATGCTTATGCCTTATGAAACACAATGTTTTTGCAATGCTGTAAGACTGTTTTTAATGTGTTAGAAGTTATATGCACAAAAACAGGTTTCTGAGAGCAGTAATGTTGAAATACTGCTTCTGTTCAAATGAAGTGAAATCTAGCCGAAATCTGCTCAAAAGCTTTTCTCTCTATTAGAGAAAGCTGTTTCATTCAATATTCAGTGCAAATCTTGCCAAACTGCAGGATGCTTATGCCTTATGAAACACAATGTTTTTGCAATGCTGTAAGACTGTTTTTAATGTGTTAGAAGTTATATGCACAAAAACAGGTTTCTGAGAGCAGTAATGTTGAAATACTGCATCTGTTCAAATGAAGTGAAATCTAGCCGAAATCTGCTCAAAAGCTTTTCTCTCTATTAGAGAAAGCTGTTTCATTCAATATTCAGTGCAAACCTTGCCAAACTGCAGGATGCTTATGCCTTATGAAACACAATGTTTTTGCAATGCTGTAAGACTGTTTTTAATGTGTTAGAAGTTATATGCACAAAAACAGGTTTCTGAGAGCAGTAATGTTGAAATACTGCTTCTGTTCAAATGAAGTGAAATCTAGCCGAAATCTGCTCAAAAGCTTTTCTCTCTATTAGAGAAAGCTGTTTCATTCAATATTCAGTGCAAATCTTGCCAAACTGAAGGATGCTTATGCCTTATGAAACACAATGTTTTTGCAATGCTGTAAGACTGTTTTTAATGTGTTAGAAGTTATATGCACAAAAACAGGTTTCTGAGAGCAGTAATGTTGAAATACTGCATCTGTTCAAATGAAGTGAAATCTAGCCGAAATCTGCTCAAAAGCTTTTCTCTCTATTAGAGAAAGCTGTTTGATTCAATATTCAGTGCAAACCTTGCCAAACTGCAGGATGCTTATGCCTTATGAAACACAATGTTTTTGCAATGCTGTAAGACTGTTTTTAATGTGTTAGAAGTTATATGCACAAAAACAGGTTTCTGAGAGCAGTAATGTTGAAATACTGCATCTGTTCAAATGAAGTGAAATCTAGCCGAAATCTGCTCAAAAGCTTTTCTCTCTATTAGAGAAAGCTGTTTGATTCAATATTCAGTGCAAACCTTGCCAAACTGCAGGATGCTTATGCCTTATGAAACACAATGTTTTTGCAATGCTGTAAGACTGTTTTTAATGTGTTAGAAGTTATATGCACAAAAACAGGTTTCTGAGAGCAGTAATGTTGAAATACTGCATCTGTTCAAATGAAGTGAAATCTAGCCGAAATCTGCTCAAAAGCTTTTCTCTCTATTAGAGAAAGCTGTTTGATTCAATATTCAGTGCAAACCTTGCCAAACTGCAGGATGCTTATGCCTTATGAAACACAATGTTTTTGCAATGCTGTAAGACTGTTTTTAATGTGTTAGAAGTTATATGCACAAAAACAGGTTTCTGAGAGCAGTAATGTTGAAATACTGCATCTGTTCAAATGAAGTGAAATCTAGCCGAAATCTGCTCAAAAGCTTTTCTCTCTATTAGAGAAAGCTGTTTCATTCAATATTCAGTGCAAACCTTGCCAAACTGCAGGATGCTTATGCCTTATGAAACACAATGTTTTTGCAATGCTGTAAGACTGTTTTTAATGTGTTAGAAGTTATATGCACAAAAACAGGTTTCTGAGAGCAGTAATGTTGAAATACTGCTTCTGTTCAAATGAAGTGAAATCTAGCCGAAATCTGCTCAAAAGCTTTTCTCTCTATTAGAGAAAGCTGTTTCATTCAATATTCAGTGCAAATCTTGCCAAACTGCAGGATGCTTATGCCTTATGAAACACAATGTTTTTGCAATGCTGTAAGACTGTTTTTAATGTGTTAGAAGTTATATGCACAAAAACAGGTTTCTGAGAGCAGTAATGTTGAAATACTGCATCTGTTCAAATGAAGTGAAATCTAGCCGAAATCTGCTCAAAAGCTTTTCTCTCTATTAGAGAAAGCTGTTTGATTCAATATTCAGTGCAAACCTTGCCAAACTGCAGGATGCTTATGCCTTATGAAACACAATGTTTTTGCAATGCTGTAAGACTGTTTTTAATGTGTTAGAAGTTATATGCACAAAAACAGGTTTCTGAGAGCAGTAATGTTGAAATACTGCTTCTGTTCAAATGAAGTGAAATCTAGCCGAAATCTGCTCAAAAGCTTTTCTCTCTATTAGAGAAAGCTGTTTCATTCAATATTCAGTGCAAACCTTGCCAAACTGCAGGATGCTTATGCCTTATGAAACACAATGTTTTTGCAATGCTGTAAGACTGTTTTTAATGTGTTAGAAGTTATATGCACAAAAACAGGTTTCTGAGAGCAGTAATGTTGAAATACTGCTTCTGTTCAAATGAAGTGAAATCTAGCCGAAATCTGCTCAAAAGCTTTTCTCTCTATTAGAGAAAGCTGTTTCATTCAATATTCAGTGCAAACCTTGCCAAACTGCAGGATGCTTATGCCTTATGAAACACAATGTTTTTGCAATGCTGTAAGACTGTTTTTAATGTGTTAGAAGTTATATGCACAAAAACAGGTTTCTGAGAGCAGTAATGTTGAAATACTGCATCTGTTCAAATGAAGTGAAATCTAGCCGAAATCTGCTCAAAAGCTTTTCTCTCTATTAGAGAAAGCTGTTTCATTCAATATTCAGTGCAAACCTTGCCAAACTGCAGGATGCTTATGCCTTATGAAACACAATGTTTTTGCAATGCTGTAAGACTGTTTTTAATGTGTTAGAAGTTATATGCACAAAAACAGGTTTCTGAGAGCAGTAATGTTGAAATACTGCTTCTGTTCAAATGAAGTGAAATCTAGCCGAAATCTGCTCAAAAGCTTTTCTCTCTATTAGAGAAAGCTGTTTCATTCAATATTCAGTGCAAACCTTGCCAAACTGCAGGATGCTTATGCCTTATGAAACACAATGTTTTTGCAATGCTGTAAGACTGTTTTTAATGTGTTAGAAGTTATATGCACAAAAACAGGTTTCTGAGAGCAGTAATGTTGAAATACTGCTTCTGTTCAAATGAAGTGAAATCTAGCCGAAATCTGCTCAAAAGCTTTTCTCTCTATTAGAGAAAGCTGTTTCATTCAATATTCAGTGCAAACCTTGCCAAACTGCAGGATGCTTATGCCTTATGAAACACAATGTTTTTGCAATGCTGTAAGACTGTTTTTAATGTGTTAGAAGTTATATGCACAAAAACAGGTTTCTGAGAGCAGTAATGTTGAAATACTGCATCTGTTCAAATGAAGTGAAATCTAGCCGAAATCTGCTCAAAAGCTTTTCTCTCTATTAGAGAAAGCTGTTTGATTCAATATTCAGTGCAAACCTTGCCAAACTGCAGGATGCTTATGCCTTATGAAACACAATGTTTTTGCAATGCTGTAAGACTGTTTTTAATGTGTTAGAAGTTATATGCACAAAAACAGGTTTCTGAGAGCAGTAATGTTGAAATACTGCATCTGTTCAAATGAAGTGAAATCTAGCCGAAATCTGCTCAAAAGCTTTTCTCTCTATTAGAGAAAGCTGTTTGATTCAATATTCAGTGCAAACCTTGCCAAACTGCAGGATGCTTATGCCTTATGAAACACAATGTTTTTGCAATGCTGTAAGACTGTTTTTAATGTGTTAGAAGTTATATGCACAAAAACAGGTTTCTGAGAGCAGTAATGTTGAAATACTGCATCTGTTCAAATGAAGTGAAATCTAGCCGAAATCTGCTCAAAAGCTTTTCTCTCTATTAGAGAAAGCTGTTTCATTCAATATTCAGTGCAAACCTTGCCAAACTGCAGGATGCTTATGCCTTATGAAACACAATGTTTTTGCAATGCTGTAAGACTGTTTTTAATGTGTTAGAAGTTATATGCACAAAAACAGGTTTCTGAGAGCAGTAATGTTGAAATACTGCTTCTGTTCAAATGAAGTGAAATCTAGCCGAAATCTGCTCAAAAGCTTTTCTCTCTATTAGAGAAAGCTGTTTCATTCAATATTCAGTGCAAACCTTGCCAAACTGCAGGATGCTTATGCCTTATGAAACACAATGTTTTTGCAATGCTGTAAGACTGTTTTTAATGTGTTAGAAGTTATATGCACAAAAACAGGTTTCTGAGAGCAGTAATGTTGAAATACTGCATCTGTTCAAATGAAGTGAAATCTAGCCGAAATCTGCTCAAAAGCTTTTCTCTCTATTAGAGAAAGCTGTTTGATTCAATATTCAGTGCAAACCTTGCCAAACTGCAGGATGCTTATGCCTTATGAAACACAATGTTTTTGCAATGCTGTAAGACTGTTTTTAATGTGTTAGAAGTTATATGCACAAAAACAGGTTTCTGAGAGCAGTAATGTTGAAATACTGCATCTGTTCAAATGAAGTGAAATCTAGCCGAAATCTGCTCAAAAGCTTTTCTCTCTATTAGAGAAAGCTGTTTCATTCAATATTCAGTGCAAACCTTGCCAAACTGCAGGATGCTTATGCCTTATGAAACACAATGTTTTTGCAATGCTGTAAGACTGTTTTTAATGTGTTAGAAGTTATATGCACAAAAACAGGTTTCTGAGAGCAGTAATGTTGAAATACTGCTTCTGTTCAAATGAAGTGAAATCTAGCCGAAATCTGCTCAAAAGCTTTTCTCTCTATTAGAGAAAGCTGTTTCATTCAATATTCAGTGCAAACCTTGCCAAACTGCAGGATGCTTATGCCTTATGAAACACAATGTTTTTGCAATGCTGTAAGACTGTTTTTAATGTGTTAGAAGTTATATGCACAAAAACAGGTTTCTGAGAGCAGTAATGTTGAAATACTGCTTCTGTTCAAATGAAGTGAAATCTAGCCGAAATCTGCTCAAAAGCTTTTCTCTCTATTAGAGAAAGCTGTTTCATTCAATATTCAGTGCAAATCTTGCCAAACTGCAGGATGCTTATGCCTTATGAAACACAATGTTTTTGCAATGCTGTAAGACTGTTTTTAATGTGTTAGAAGTTATATGCACAAAAACAGGTTTCTGAGAGCAGTAATGTTGAAATACTGCATCTGTTCAAATGAAGTGAAATCTAGCCGAAATCTGCTCAAAAGCTTTTCTCTCTATTAGAGAAAGCTGTTTCATTCAATATTCAGTGCAAACCTTGCCAAACTGCAGGATGCTTATGCCTTATGAAACACAATGTTTTTGCAATGCTGTAAGACTGTTTTTAATGTGTTAGAAGTTATATGCACAAAAACAGGTTTCTGAGAGCAGTAATGTTGAAATACTGCATCTGTTCAAATGAAGTGAAATCTAGCCGAAATCTGCTCAAAAGCTTTTCTCTCTATTAGAGAAAGCTGTTTCATTCAATATTCAGTGCAAACCTTGCCAAACTGCAGGATGCTTATGCCTTATGAAACACAATGTTTTTGCAATGCTGTAAGACTGTTTTTAATGTGTTAGAAGTTATATGCACAAAAACAGGTTTCTGAGAGCAGTAATGTTGAAATACTGCTTCTGTTCAAATGAAGTGAAATCTAGCCGAAATCTGCTCAAAAGCTTTTCTCTCTATTAGAGAAAGCTGTTTCATTCAATATTCAGTGCAAACCTTGCCAAACTGCAGGATGCTTATGCCTTATGAAACACAATGTTTTTGCAATGCTGTAAGACTGTTTTTAATGTGTTAGAAGTTATATGCACAAAAACAGGTTTCTGAGAGCAGTAATGTTGAAATACTGCTTCTGTTCAAATGAAGTGAAATCTAGCCGAAATCTGCTCAAAAGCTTTTCTCTCTATTAGAGAAAGCTGTTTCATTCAATATTCAGTGCAAACCTTGCCAAACTGCAGGATGCTTATGCCTTATGAAACACAATGTTTTTGCAATGCTGTAAGACTGTTTTTAATGTGTTAGAAGTTATATGCACAAAAACAGGTTTCTGAGAGCAGTAATGTTGAAATACTGCATCTGTTCAAATGAAGTGAAATCTAGCCGAAATCTGCTCAAAAGCTTTTCTCTCTATTAGAGAAAGCTGTTTGATTCAATATTCAGTGCAAACCTTGCCAAACTGCAGGATGCTTATGCCTTATGAAACACAATGTTTTTGCAATGCTGTAAGACTGTTTTTAATGTGTTAGAAGTTATATGCACAAAAACAGGTTTCTGAGAGCAGTAATGTTGAAATACTGCATCTGTTCAAATGAAGTGAAATCTAGCCGAAATCTGCTCAAAAGCTTTTCTCTCTATTAGAGAAAGCTGTTTGATTCAATATTCAGTGCAAACCTTGCCAAACTGCAGGATGCTTATGCCTTATGAAACACAATGTTTTTGCAATGCTGTAAGACTGTTTTTAATGTGTTAGAAGTTATATGCACAAAAACAGGTTTCTGAGAGCAGTAATGTTGAAATACTGCATCTGTTCAAATGAAGTGAAATCTAGCCGAAATCTGCTCAAAAGCTTTTCTCTCTATTAGAGAAAGCTGTTTCATTCAATATTCAGTGCAAACCTTGCCAAACTGCAGGATGCTTATGCCTTATGAAACACAATGTTTTTGCAATGCTGTAAGACTGTTTTTAATGTGTTAGAAGTTATATGCACAAAAACAGGTTTCTGAGAGCAGTAATGTTGAAATACTGCATCTGTTCAAATGAAGTGAAATCTAGCCGAAATCTGCTCAAAAGCTTTTCTCTCTATTAGAGAAAGCTGTTTCATTCAATATTCAGTGCAAACCTTGCCAAACTGCAGGATGCTTATGCCTTATGAAACACAATGTTTTTGCAATGCTGTAAGACTGTTTTTAATGTGTTAGAAGTTATATGCACAAAAACAGGTTTCTGAGAGCAGTAATGTTGAAATACTGCTTCTGTTCAAATGAAGTGAAATCTAGCCGAAATCTGCTCAAAAGCTTTTCTCTCTATTAGAGAAAGCTGTTTCATTCAATATTCAGTGCAAACCTTGCCAAACTGCAGGATGCTTATGCCTTATGAAACACAATGTTTTTGCAATGCTGTAAGACTGTTTTTAATGTGTTAGAAGTTATATGCACAAAAACAGGTTTCTGAGAGCAGTAATGTTGAAATACTGCTTCTGTTCAAATGAAGTGAAATCTAGCCGAAATCTGCTCAAAAGCTTTTCTCTCTATTAGAGAAAGCTGTTTCATTCAATATTCAGTGCAAATCTTGCCAAACTGCAGGATGCTTATGCCTTATGAAACACAATGTTTTTGCAATGCTGTAAGACTGTTTTTAATGTGTTAGAAGTTATATGCACAAAAACAGGTTTCTGAGAGCAGTAATGTTGAAATACTGCATCTGTTCAAATGAAGTGAAATCTAGCCGAAATCTGCTCAAAAGCTTTTCTCTCTATTAGAGAAAGCTGTTTGATTCAATATTCAGTGCAAACCTTGCCAAACTGCAGGATGCTTATGCCTTATGAAACACAATGTTTTTGCAATGCTGTAAGACTGTTTTTAATGTGTTAGAAGTTATATGCACAAAAACAGGTTTCTGAGAGCAGTAATGTTGAAATACTGCATCTGTTCAAATGAAGTGAAATCTAGCCGAAATCTGCTCAAAAGCTTTTCTCTCTATTAGAGAAAGCTGTTTGATTCAATATTCAGTGCAAACCTTGCCAAACTGCAGGATGCTTATGCCTTATGAAACACAATGTTTTTGCAATGCTGTAAGACTGTTTTTAATGTGTTAGAAGTTATATGCACAAAAACAGGTTTCTGAGAGCAGTAATGTTGAAATACTGCATCTGTTCAAATGAAGTGAAATCTAGCCGAAATCTGCTCAAAAGCTTTTCTCTCTATTAGAGAAAGCTGTTTCATTCAATATTCAGTGCAAACCTTGCCAAACTGCAGGATGCTTATGCCTTATGAAACACAATGTTTTTGCAATGCTGTAAGACTGTTTTTAATGTGTTAGAAGTTATATGCACAAAAACAGGTTTCTGAGAGCAGTAATGTTGAAATACTGCATCTGTTCAAATGAAGTGAAATCTAGCCGAAATCTGCTCAAAAGCTTTTCTCTCTATTAGAGAAAGCTGTTTGATTCAATATTCAGTGCAAACCTTGCCAAACTGCAGGATGCTTATGCCTTATGAAACACAATGTTTTTGCAATGCTGTAAGACTGTTTTTAATGTGTTAGAAGTTATATGCACAAAAACAGGTTTCTGAGAGCAGTAATGTTGAAATACTGCTTCTGTTCAAATGAAGTGAAATCTAGCCGAAATCTGCTCAAAAGCTTTTCTCTCTATTAGAGAAAGCTGTTTCATTCAATATTCAGTGCAAACCTTGCCAAACTGCAGGATGCTTATGCCTTATGAAACACAATGTTTTTGCAATGCTGTAAGACTGTTTTTAATGTGTTAGAAGTTATATGCACAAAAACAGGTTTCTGAGAGCAGTAATGTTGAAATACTGCATCTGTTCAAATGAAGTGAAATCTAGCCGAAATCTGCTCAAAAGCTTTTCTCTCTATTAGAGAAAGCTGTTTCATTCAATATTCAGTGCAAACCTTGCCAAACTGCAGGATGCTTATGCCTTATGAAACACAATGTTTTTGCAATGCTGTAAGACTGTTTTTAATGTGTTAGAAGTTATATGCACAAAAACAGGTTTCTGAGAGCAGTAATGTTGAAATACTGCTTCTGTTCAAATGAAGTGAAATCTAGCCGAAATCTGCTCAAAAGCTTTTCTCTCTATTAGAGAAAGCTGTTTCATTCAATATTCAGTGCAAACCTTGCCAAACTGCAGGATGCTTATGCCTTATGAAACACAATGTTTTTGCAATGCTGTAAGACTGTTTTTAATGTGTTAGAAGTTATATGCACAAAAACAGGTTTCTGAGAGCAGTAATGTTGAAATACTGCTTCTGTTCAAATGAAGTGAAATCTAGCCGAAATCTGCTCAAAAGCTTTTCTCTCTATTAGAGAAAGCTGTTTCATTCAATATTCAGTGCAAACCTTGCCAAACTGCAGGATGCTTATGCCTTATGAAACACAATGTTTTTGCAATGCTGTAAGACTGTTTTTAATGTGTTAGAAGTTATATGCACAAAAACAGGTTTCTGAGAGCAGTAATGTTGAAATACTGCATCTGTTCAAATGAAGTGAAATCTAGCCGAAATCTGCTCAAAAGCTTTTCTCTCTATTAGAGAAAGCTGTTTGATTCAATATTCAGTGCAAACCTTGCCAAACTGCAGGATGCTTATGCCTTATGAAACACAATGTTTTTGCAATGCTGTAAGACTGTTTTTAATGTGTTAGAAGTTATATGCACAAAAACAGGTTTCTGAGAGCAGTAATGTTGAAATACTGCATCTGTTCAAATGAAGTGAAATCTAGCCGAAATCTGCTCAAAAGCTTTTCTCTCTATTAGAGAAAGCTGTTTGATTCAATATTCAGTGCAAACCTTGCCAAACTGCAGGATGCTTATGCCTTATGAAACACAATGTTTTTGCAATGCTGTAAGACTGTTTTTAATGTGTTAGAAGTTATATGCACAAAAACAGGTTTCTGAGAGCAGTAATGTTGAAATACTGCTTCTGTTCAAATGAAGTGAAATCTAGCCGAAATCTGCTCAAAAGCTTTTCTCTCTATTAGAGAAAGCTGTTTCATTCAATATTCAGTGCAAACCTTGCCAAACTGCAGGATGCTTATGCCTTATGAAACACAATGTTTTTGCAATGCTGTAAGACTGTTTTTAATGTGTTAGAAGTTATATGCACAAAAACAGGTTTCTGAGAGCAGTAATGTTGAAATACTGCATTCTGTTCAAATGAAGTGAAATCTAGCCGAAATCTGCTCAAAAGCTTTTCTCTCTATTAGAGAAAGCTGTTTCATTCAATATTCAGTGCAAACCTTGCCAAACTGCAGGATGCTTATGCCTTATGAAACACAATGTTTTTGCAATGCTGTAAGACTGTTTTTAATGTGTTAGAAGTTATATGCACAAAAACAGGTTTCTGAGAGCAGTAATGTTGAAATACTGCATCTGTTCAAATGAAGTGAAATCTAGCCGAAATCTGCTCAAAAGCTTTTCTCTCTATTAGAGAAAGCTGTTTGATTCAATATTCAGTGCAAACCTTGCCAAACTGCAGGATGCTTATGCCTTATGAAACACAATGTTTTTGCAATGCTGTAAGACTGTTTTTAATGTGTTAGAAGTTATATGCACAAAAACAGGTTTCTGAGAGCAGTAATGTTGAAATACTGCATCTGTTCAAATGAAGTGAAATCTAGCCGAAATCTGCTCAAAAGCTTTTCTCTCTATTAGAGAAAGCTGTTTCATTCAATATTCAGTGCAAACCTTGCCAAACTGCAGGATGCTTATGCCTTATGAAACACAATGTTTTTGCAATGCTGTAAGACTGTTTTTAATGTGTTAGAAGTTATATGCACAAAAACAGGTTTCTGAGAGCAGTAATGTTGAAATACTGCATTCTGTTCAAATGAAGTGAAATCTAGCCGAAATCTGCTCAAAAGCTTTTCTCTCTATTAGAGAAAGCTGTTTCATTCAATATTCAGTGCAAACCTTGCCAAACTGCAGGATGCTTATGCCTTATGAAACACAATGTTTTTGCAATGCTGTAAGACTGTTTTTAATGTGTTAGAAGTTATATGCACAAAAACAGGTTTCTGAGAGCAGTAATGTTGAAATACTGCTTCTGTTCAAATGAAGTGAAATCTAGCCGAAATCTGCTCAAAAGCTTTTCTCTCTATTAGAGAAAGCTGTTTCATTCAATATTCAGTGCAAATCTTGCCAAACTGCAGGATGCTTATGCCTTATGAAACACAATGTTTTTGCAATGCTGTAAGACTGTTTTTAATGTGTTAGAAGTTATATGCACAAAAACAGGTTTCTGAGAGCAGTAATGTTGAAATACTGCATCTGTTCAAATGAAGTGAAATCTAGCCGAAATCTGCTCAAAAGCTTTTCTCTCTATTAGAGAAAGCTGTTTCATTCAATATTCAGTGCAAACCTTGCCAAACTGCAGGATGCTTATGCCTTATGAAACACAATGTTTTTGCAATGCTGTAAGACTGTTTTTAATGTGTTAGAAGTTATATGCACAAAAACAGGTTTCTGAGAGCAGTAATGTTGAAATACTGCTTCTGTTCAAATGAAGTGAAATCTAGCCGAAATCTGCTCAAAAGCTTTTCTCTCTATTAGAGAAAGCTGTTTCATTCAATATTCAGTGCAAATCTTGCCAAACTGCAGGATGCTTATGCCTTATGAAACACAATGTTTTTGCAATGCTGTAAGACTGTTTTTAATGTGTTAGAAGTTATATGCACAAAAACAGGTTTCTGAGAGCAGTAATGTTGAAATACTGCTTCTGTTCAAATGAAGTGAAATCTAGCCGAAATCTGCTCAAAAGCTTTTCTCTCTATTAGAGAAAGCTGTTTCATTCAATATTCAGTGCAAATCTTGCCAAACTGCAGGATGCTTATGCCTTATGAAACACAATGTTTTTGCAATGCTGTAAGACTGTTTTTAATGTGTTAGAAGTTATATGCACAAAAACAGGTTTCTGAGAGCAGTAATGTTGAAATACTGCTTCTGTTCAAATGAAGTGAAATCTAGCCGAAATCTGCTCAAAAGCTTTTCTCTCTATTAGAGAAAGCTGTTTCATTCAATATTCAGTGCAAACCTTGCCAAACTGCAGGATGCTTATGCCTTATGAAACACAATGTTTTTGCAATGCTGTAAGACTGTTTTTAATGTGTTAGAAGTTATATGCACAAAAACAGGTTTCTGAGAGCAGTAATGTTGAAATACTGCATCTGTTCAAATGAAGTGAAATCTAGCCGAAATCTGCTCAAAAGCTTTTCTCTCTATTAGAGAAAGCTGTTTGATTCAATATTCAGTGCAAACCTTGCCAAACTGCAGGATGCTTATGCCTTATGAAACACAATGTTTTTGCAATGCTGTAAGACTGTTTTTAATGTGTTAGAAGTTATATGCACAAAAACAGGTTTCTGAGAGCAGTAATGTTGAAATACTGCATCTGTTCAAATGAAGTGAAATCTAGCCGAAATCTGCTCAAAAGCTTTTCTCTCTATTAGAGAAAGCTGTTTCATTCAATATTCAGTGCAAACCTTGCCAAACTGCAGGATGCTTATGCCTTATGAAACACAATGTTTTTGCAATGCTGTAAGACTGTTTTTAATGTGTTAGAAGTTATATGCACAAAAACAGGTTTCTGAGAGCAGTAATGTTGAAATACTGCATCTGTTCAAATGAAGTGAAATCTAGCCGAAATCTGCTCAAAAGCTTTTCTCTCTATTAGAGAAAGCTGTTTCATTCAATATTCAGTGCAAACCTTGCCAAACTGCAGGATGCTTATGCCTTATGAAACACAATGTTTTTGCAATGCTGTAAGACTGTTTTTAATGTGTTAGAAGTTATATGCACAAAAACAGGTTTCTGAGAGCAGTAATGTTGAAATACTGCTTCTGTTCAAATGAAGTGAAATCTAGCCGAAATCTGCTCAAAAGCTTTTCTCTCTATTAGAGAAAGCTGTTTCATTCAATATTCAGTGCAAACCTTGCCAAACTGCAGGATGCTTATGCCTTATGAAACACAATGTTTTTGCAATGCTGTAAGACTGTTTTTAATGTGTTAGAAGTTATATGCACAAAAACAGGTTTCTGAGAGCAGTAATGTTGAAATACTGCTTCTGTTCAAATGAAGTGAAATCTAGCCGAAATCTGCTCAAAAGCTTTTCTCTCTATTAGAGAAAGCTGTTTCATTCAATATTCAGTGCAAACCTTGCCAAACTGCAGGATGCTTATGCCTTATGAAACACAATGTTTTTGCAATGCTGTAAGACTGTTTTTAATGTGTTAGAAGTTATATGCACAAAAACAGGTTTCTGAGAGCAGTAATGTTGAAATACTGCTTCTGTTCAAATGAAGTGAAATCTAGCCGAAATCTGCTCAAAAGCTTTTCTCTCTATTAGAGAAAGCTGTTTGATTCAATATTCAGTGCAAACCTTGCCAAACTGCAGGATGCTTATGCCTTATGAAACACAATGTTTTTGCAATGCTGTAAGACTGTTTTTAATGTGTTAGAAGTTATATGCACAAAAACAGGTTTCTGAGAGCAGTAATGTTGAAATACTGCTTCTGTTCAAATGAAGTGAAATCTAGCCGAAATCTGCTCAAAAGCTTTTCTCTCTATTAGAGAAAGCTGTTTCATTCAATATTCAGTGCAAATCTTGCCAAACTGCAGGATGCTTATGCCTTATGAAACACAATGTTTTTGCAATGCTGTAAGACTGTTTTTAATGTGTTAGAAGTTATATGCACAAAAACAGGTTTCTGAGAGCAGTAATGTTGAAATACTGCTTCTGTTCAAATGAAGTGAAATCTAGCCGAAATCTGCTCAAAAGCTTTTCTCTCTATTAGAGAAAGCTGTTTCATTCAATATTCAGTGCAAACCTTGCCAAACTGCAGGATGCTTATGCCTTATGAAACACAATGTTTTTGCAATGCTGTAAGACTGTTTTTAATGTGTTAGAAGTTATATGCACAAAAACAGGTTTCTGAGAGCAGTAATGTTGAAATACTGCATCTGTTCAAATGAAGTGAAATCTAGCCCAAATCTGCTCAAAAGCTTTTCTCTCTATTAGAGAAAGCTGTTTCATTCAATATTCAGTGCAAACCTTGCCAAACTGCAGGATGCTTATGCCTTATGAAACACAATGTTTTTGCAATGCTGTAAGACTGTTTTTAATGTGTTAGAAGTTATATGCACAAAAACAGGTTTCTGAGAGCAGTAATGTTGAAATACTGCTTCTGTTCAAATGAAGTGAAATCTAGCCGAAATCTGCTCAAAAGCTTTTCTCTCTATTAGAGAAAGCTGTTTCATTCAATATTCAGTGCAAACCTTGCCAAACTGCAGGATGCTTATGCCTTATGAAACACAATGTTTTTGCAATGCTGTAAGACTGTTTTAATGTGTTAGAAGTTATATGCACAAAAACAGGTTTCTGAGAGCAGTAATGTTGAAATACTGCATCTGTTCAAATGAAGTGAAATCTAGCCGAAATCTGCTCAAAAGCTTTTCTCTCTATTAGAGAAAGCTGTTTGATTCAATATTCAGTGCAAACCTTGCCAAACTGCAGGATGCTTATGCCTTATGAAACACAATGTTTTTGCAATGCTGTAAGACTGTTTTTAATGTGTTAGAAGTTATATGCACAAAAACAGGTTTCTGAGAGCAGTAATGTTGAAATACTGCATCTGTTCAAATGAAGTGAAATCTAGCCGAAATCTGCTCAAAAGCTTTTCTCTCTATTAGAGAAAGCTGTTTGATTCAATATTCAGTGCAAACCTTGCCAAACTGCAGGATGCTTATGCCTTATGAAATACAATGTTTTTGCAATGCTGTAAGACTGTTTTTAATGTGTTAGAAGTTATATGCACAAAAACAGGTTTCTGAGAGCAGTAATGTTGAAATACTGCATCTGTTCAAATGAAGTGAAATCTAGCCGAAATCTGCTCAAAAGCTTTTCTCTCTATTAGAGAAAGCTGTTTCATTCAATATTCAGTGCAAACCTTGCCAAACTGCAGGATGCTTATGCCTTATGAAACACAATGTTTTTGCAATGCTGTAAGACTGTTTTTAATGTGTTAGAAGTTATATGCACAAAAACAGGTTTCTGAGAGCAGTAATGTTGAAATACTGCTTCTGTTCAAATGAAGTGAAATCTAGCCCAAATCTGCTCAAAAGCTTTTCTCTCTATTAGAGAAAGCTGTTTCATTCAATATTCAGTGCAAACCTTGCCAAACTGCAGGATGCTTATGCCTTATGAAACACAATGTTTTTGCAATGCTGTAAGACTGTTTTTAATGTGTTAGAAGTTATATGCACAAAAACAGGTTTCTGAGAGCAGTAATGTTGAAATACTGCTTCTGTTCAAATGAAGTGAAATCTAGCCGAAATCTGCTCAAAAGCTTTTCTCTCTATTAGAGAAAGCTGTTTCATTCAATATTCAGTGCAAACCTTGCCAAACTGAAGGATGCTTATGCCTTATGAAATACAATGTTTTTGCAATGCTGTAAGACTGTTTTTAATGTGTTAGAAGTTATATGCACAAAAACAGGTTTCTGAGAGCAGTAATGTTGAAATACTGCATCTGTTCAAATGAAGTGAAATCTAGCCGAAATCTGCTCAAAAGCTTTTCTCTCTATTAGAGAAAGCTGTTTCATTCAATATTCAGTGCAAACCTTGCCAAACTGCAGGATGCTTATGCCTTATGAAACACAATGTTTTTGCAATGCTGTAAGACTGTTTTTAATGTGTTAGAAGTTATATGCACAAAAACAGGTTTCTGAGAGCAGTAATGTTGAAATACTGCTTCTGTTCAAATGAAGTGAAATCTAGCCGAAATCTGCTCAAAAGCTTTTCTCTCTATTAGAGAAAGCTGTTTCATTCAATATTCAGTGCAAACCTTGCCAAACTGCAGGATGCTTATGCCTTATGAAACACAATGTTTTTGCAATGCTGTAAGACTGTTTTTAATGTGTTAGAAGTTATATGCACAAAAACAGGTTTCTGAGAGCAGTAATGTTGAAATACTGCATCTGTTCAAATGAAGTGAAATCTAGCCCAAATCTGCTCAAAAGCTTTTCTCTCTATTAGAGAAAGCTGTTTCATTCAATATTCAGTGCAAACCTTGCCAAACTGCAGGATGCTTATGCCTTATGAAACACAATGTTTTTGCAATGCTGTAAGACTGTTTTTAATGTGTTAGAAGTTATATGCACAAAAACAGGTTTCTGAGAGCAGTAATGTTGAAATACTGCTTCTGTTCAAATGAAGTGAAATCTAGCCGAAATCTGCTCAAAAGCTTTTCTCTCTATTAGAGAAAGCTGTTTCATTCAATATTCAGTGCAAATCTTGCCAAACTGCAGGATGCTTATGCCTTATGAAATACAATGTTTTTGCAATGCTGTAAGACTGTTTTTAATGTGTTAGAAGTTATATGCACAAAAACAGGTTTCTGAGAGCAGTAATGTTGAAATACTGCATCTGTTCAAATGAAGTGAAATCTAGCCGAAATCTGCTCAAAAGCTTTTCTCTCTATTAGAGAAAGCTGTTTGATTCAATATTCAGTGCAAACCTTGCCAAACTGCAGGATGCTTATGCCTTATGAAACACAATGTTTTTGCAATGCTGTAAGACTGTTTTTAATGTGTTAGAAGTTATATGCACAAAAACAGGTTTCTGAGAGCAGTAATGTTGAAATACTGCATCTGTTCAAATGAAGTGAAATCTAGCCCAAATCTGCTCAAAAGCTTTTCTCTCTATTAGAGAAAGCTGTTTCATTCAATATTCAGTGCAAACCTTGCCAAACTGCAGGATGCTTATGCCTTATGAAACACAATGTTTTTGCAATGCTGTAAGACTGTTTTTAATGTGTTAGAAGTTATATGCACAAAAACAGGTTTCTGAGAGCAGTAATGTTGAAATACTGCATTCTGTTCAAATGAAGTGAAATCTAGCCGAAATCTGCTCAAAAGCTTTTCTCTCTATTAGAGAAAGCTGTTTCATTCAATATTCAGTGCAAACCTTGCCAAACTGCAGGATGCTTATGCCTTATGAAACACAATGTTTTTGCAATGCTGTAAGACTGTTTTTAATGTGTTAGAAGTTATATGCACAAAAACAGGTTTCTGAGAGCAGTAATGTTGAAATACTGCATCTGTTCAAATGAAGTGAAATCTAGCCGAAATCTGCTCAAAAGCTTTTCTCTCTATTAGAGAAAGCTGTTTCATTCAATATTCAGTGCAAACCTTGCCAAACTGCAGGATGCTTATGCCTTATGAAACACAATGTTTTTGCAATGCTGTAAGACTGTTTTTAATGTGTTAGAAGTTATATGCACAAAAACAGGTTTCTGAGAGCAGTAATGTTGAAATACTGCATCTGTTCAAATGAAGTGAAATCTAGCCGAAATCTGCTCAAAAGCTTTTCTCTCTATTAGAGAAAGCTGTTTCATTCAATATTCAGTGCAAACCTTGCCAAACTGCAGGATGCTTATGCCTTATGAAACACAATGTTTTTGCAATGCTGTAAGACTGTTTTTAATGTGTTAGAAGTTATATGCACAAAAACAGGTTTCTGAGAGCAGTAATGTTGAAATACTGCATCTGTTCAAATGAAGTGAAATCTAGCCGAAATCTGCTCAAAAGCTTTTCTCTCTATTAGAGAAAGCTGTTTCATTCAATATTCAGTGCA
Organism: Carassius auratus; assembly: GCF_003368295.1. NCBI lineage: Eukaryota > Metazoa > Chordata > Actinopteri > Cypriniformes > Cyprinidae > Carassius > Carassius auratus. Next base: position 30,282 of record NW_020526503.1, on the reverse strand, counting down.
AACCTTGCCAAACTGCAGGATGCTTATGCCTTATGAAACACAATGTTTTTGCAATGCTGTAAGACTGTTTTTAATGTGTTAGAAGTTATATGCACAAAAACAGGTTTCTGAGAGCAGTAATGTTGAAATACTGCTTCTGTTCAAATGAAGTGAAATCTAGCCCAAATCTGCTCAAAAGCTTTTCTCTCTATTAGAGAAAGCTGTTTCATTCAATATTCAGTGCAAATCTTGCCAAACTGCAGGATGCTTATGCCTTATGAAACACAATGTTTTTGCAATGCTGTAAGACTGTTTTTAATGTGTTAGAAGTTATATGCACAAAAACAGGTTTCTGAGAGCAGTAATGTTGAAATACTGCTTCTGTTCAAATGAAGTGAAATCTAGCCGAAATCTGCTCAAAAGCTTTTCTCTCTATTAGAGAAAGCTGTTTGATTCAATATTCAGTGCAAACCTTGCCAAACTGCAGGATGCTTATGCCTTATGAAACACAATGTTTTTGCAATGCTGTAAGACTGTTTTTAATGTGTTAGAAGTTATATGCACAAAAACAGGTTTCTGAGAGCAGTAATGTTGAAATACTGCATCTGTTCAAATGAAGTGAAATCTAGCCGAAATCTGCTCAAAAGCTTTTCTCTCTATTAGAGAAAGCTGTTTGATTCAATATTCAGTGCAAACCTTGCCAAACTGCAGGATGCTTATGCCTTATGAAACACAATGTTTTTGCAATGCTGTAAGACTGTTTTTAATGTGTTAGAAGTTATATGCACAAAAACAGGTTTCTGAGAGCAGTAATGTTGAAATACTGCATCTGTTCAAATGAAGTGAAATCTAGCCGAAATCTGCTCAAAAGCTTTTCTCTCTATTAGAGAAAGCTGTTTCATTCAATATTCAGTGCAAACCTTGCCAAACTGCAGGATGCTTATGCCTTATGAAACACAATGTTTTTGCAATGCTGTAAGACTGTTTTTAATGTGTTAGAAGTTATATGCACAAAAACAGGTTTCTGAGAGCAGTAATGTTGAAATACTGCTTCTGTTCAAATGAAGTGAAATCTAGCCGAAATCTGCTCAAAAGCTTTTCTCTCTATTAGAGAAAGCTGTTTCATTCAATATTCAGTGCAAACCTTGCCAAACTGCAGGATGCTTATGCCTTATGAAACACAATGTTTTTGCAATGCTGTAAGACTGTTTTTAATGTGTTAGAAGTTATATGCACAAAAACAGGTTTCTGAGAGCAGTAATGTTGAAATACTGCATCTGTTCAAATGAAGTGAAATCTAGCCGAAATCTGCTCAAAAGCTTTTCTCTCTATTAGAGAAAGCTGTTTCATTCAATATTCAGTGCAAACCTTGCCAAACTGCAGGATGCTTATGCCTTATGAAACACAATGTTTTTGCAATGCTGTAAGACTGTTTTTAATGTGTTAGAAGTTATATGCACAAAAACAGGTTTCTGAGAGCAGTAATGTTGAAATACTGCTTCTGTTCAAATGAAGTGAAATCTAGCCGAAATCTGCTCAAAAGCTTTTCTCTCTATTAGAGAAAGCTGTTTCATTCAATATTCAGTGCAAACCTTGCCAAACTGCAGGATGCTTATGCCTTATGAAACACAATGTTTTTGCAATGCTGTAAGACTGTTTTTAATGTGTTAGAAGTTATATGCACAAAAACAGGTTTCTGAGAGCAGTAATGTTGAAATACTGCTTCTGTTCAAATGAAGTGAAATCTAGCCGAAATCTGCTCAAAAGCTTTTCTCTCTATTAGAGAAAGCTGTTTCATTCAATATTCAGTGCAAACCTTGCCAAACTGCAGGATGCTTATGCCTTATGAAACACAATGTTTTTGCAATGCTGTAAGACTGTTTTTAATGTGTTAGAAGTTATATGCACAAAAACAGGTTTCTGAGAGCAGTAATGTTGAAATACTGCTTCTGTTCAAATGAAGTGAAATCTAGCCGAAATCTGCTCAAAAGCTTTTCTCTCTATTAGAGAAAGCTGTTTGATTCAATATTCAGTGCAAACCTTGCCAAACTGCAGGATGCTTATGCCTTATGAAACACAATGTTTTTGCAATGCTGTAAGACTGTTTTTAATGTGTTAGAAGTTATATGCACAAAAACAGGTTTCTGAGAGCAGTAATGTTGAAATACTGCATCTGTTCAAATGAAGTGAAATCTAGCCGAAATCTGCTCAAAAGCTTTTCTCTCTATTAGAGAAAGCTGTTTCATTCAATATTCAGTGCAAACCTTGCCAAACTGCAGGATGCTTATGCCTTATGAAACACAATGTTTTTGCAATGCTGTAAGACTGTTTTTAATGTGTTAGAAGTTATATGCACAAAAACAGGTTTCTGAGAGCAGTAATGTTGAAATACTGCATCTGTTCAAATGAAGTGAAATCTAGCCCAAATCTGCTCAAAAGCTTTTCTCTCTATTAGAGAAAGCTGTTTCATTCAATATTCAGTGCAAACCTTGCCAAACTGCAGGATGCTTATGCCTTATGAAACACAATGTTTTTGCAATGCTGTAAGACTGTTTTTAATGTGTTAGAAGTTATATGCACAAAAACAGGTTTCTGAGAGCAGTAATGTTGAAATACTGCTTCTGTTCAAATGAAGTGAAATCTAGCCCGAAATCTGCTCAAAAGCTTTTCTCTCTATTAGAGAAAGCTGTTTCATTCAATATTCAGTGCAAACCTTGCCAAACTGCAGGATGCTTATGCCTTATGAAACACAATGTTTTTGCAATGCTGTAAGACTGTTTTTAATGTGTTAGAAGTTATATGCACAAAAACAGGTTTCTGAGAGCAGTAATGTTGAAATACTGCATCTGTTCAAATGAAGTGAAATCTAGCCGAAATCTGCTCAAAAGCTTTTCTCTCTATTAGAGAAAGCTGTTTCATTCAATATTCAGTGCAAACCTTGCCAAACTGCAGGATGCTTATGCCTTATGAAACACAATGTTTTTGCAATGCTGTAAGACTGTTTTTAATGTGTTAGAAGTTATATGCACAAAAACAGGTTTCTGAGAGCAGTAATGTTGAAATACTGCATCTGTTCAAATGAAGTGAAATCTAGCCGAAATCTGCTCAAAAGCTTTTCTCTCTATTAGAGAAAGCTGTTTCATTCAATATTCAGTGCAAACCTTGCCAAACTGCAGGATGCTTATGCCTTATGAAACACAATGTTTTTGCAATGCTGTAAGACTGTTTTTAATGTGTTAGAAGTTATATGCACAAAAACAGGTTTCTGAGAGCAGTAATGTTGAAATACTGCATCTGTTCAAATGAAGTGAAATCTAGCCCGAAATCTGCTCAAAAGCTTTTCTCTCTATTAGAGAAAGCTGTTTCATTCAATATTCAGTGCAAACCTTGCCAAACTGCAGGATGCTTATGCCTTATGAAACACAATGTTTTTGCAATGCTGTAAGACTGTTTTTAATGTGTTAGAAGTTATATGCACAAAAACAGGTTTCTGAGAGCAGTAATGTTGAAATACTGCTTCTGTTCAAATGAAGTGAAATCTAGCCCGAAATCTGCTCAAAAGCTTTTCTCTCTATTAGAGAAAGCTGTTTCATTCAATATTCAGTGCAAATCTTGCCAAACTGCAGGATGCTTATGCCTTATGAAACACAATGTTTTTGCAATGCTGTAAGACTGTTTTTAATGTGTTAGAAGTTATATGCACAAAAACAGGTTTCTGAGAGCAGTAATGTTGAAATACTGCTTCTGTTCAAATGAAGTGAAATCTAGCCGAAATCTGCTCAAAAGCTTTTCTCTCTATTAGAGAAAGCTGTTTCATTCAATATTCAGTGCAAATCTTGCCAAACTGCAGGATGCTTATGCCTTATGAAATACAATGTTTTTGCAATGCTGTAAGACTGTTTTTAATGTGTTAGAAGTTATATGCACAAAAACAGGTTTCTGAGAGCAGTAATGTTGAAATACTGCATCTGTTCAAATGAAGTGAAATCTAGCCGAAATCTGCTCAAAAGCTTTTCTCTCTATTAGAGAAAGCTGTTTCATTCAATATTCAGTGCAAACCTTGCCAAACTGCAGGATGCTTATGCCTTATGAAACACAATGTTTTTGCAATGCTGTAAGACTGTTTTTAATGTGTTAGAAGTTATATGCACAAAAACAGGTTTCTGAGAGCAGTAATGTTGAAATACTGCATCTGTTCAAATGAAGTGAAATCTAGCCGAAATCTGCTCAAAAGCTTTTCTCTCTATTAGAGAAAGCTGTTTCATTCAATATTCAGTGCAAACCTTGCCAAACTGCAGGATGCTTATGCCTTATGAAACACAATGTTTTTGCAATGCTGTAAGACTGTTTTTAATGTGTTAGAAGTTATATGCACAAAAACAGGTTTCTGAGAGCAGTAATGTTGAAATACTGCTTCTGTTCAAATGAAGTGAAATCTAGCCGAAATCTGCTCAAAAGCTTTTCTCTCTATTAGAGAAAGCTGTTTCATTCAATATTCAGTGCAAATCTTGCCAAACTGAAGGATGCTTATGCCTTATGAAACACAATGTTTTTGCAATGCTGTAAGACTGTTTTTAATGTGTTAGAAGTTATATGCACAAAAACAGGTTTCTGAGAGCAGTAATGTTGAAATACTGCATCTGTTCAAATGAAGTGAAATCTAGCCCAAATCTGCTCAAAAGCTTTTCTCTCTATTAGAGAAAGCTGTTTCATTCAATATTCAGTGCAAACCTTGCCAAACTGCAGGATGCTTATGCCTTATGAAACACAATGTTTTTGCAATGCTGTAAGACTGTTTTTAATGTGTTAGAAGTTATATGCACAAAAACAGGTTTCTGAGAGCAGTAATGTTGAAATACTGCTTCTGTTCAAATGAAGTGAAATCTAGCCGAAATCTGCTCAAAAGCTTTTCTCTCTATTAGAGAAAGCTGTTTCATTCAATATTCAGTGCAAATCTTGCCAAACTGCAGGATGCTTATGCCTTATGAAACACAATGTTTTTGCAATGCTGTAAGACTGTTTTTAATGTGTTAGAAGTTATATGCACAAAAACAGGTTTCTGAGAGCAGTAATGTTGAAATACTGCATCTGTTCAAATGAAGTGAAATCTAGCCGAAATCTGCTCAAAAGCTTTTCTCTCTATTAGAGAAAGCTGTTTGATTCAATATTCAGTGCAAACCTTGCCAAACTGCAGGATGCTTATGCCTTATGAAACACAATGTTTTTGCAATGCTGTAAGACTGTTTTTAATGTGTTAGAAGTTATATGCACAAAAACAGGTTTCTGAGAGCAGTAATGTTGAAATACTGCTTCTGTTCAAATGAAGTGAAATCTAGCCGAAATCTGCTCAAAAGCTTTTCTCTCTATTAGAGAAAGCTGTTTCATTCAATATTCAGTGCAAATCTTGCCAAACTGCAGGATGCTTATGCCTTATGAAATACAATGTTTTTGCAATGCTGTAAGACTGTTTTTAATGTGTTAGAAGTTATATGCACAAAAACAGGTTTCTGAGAGCAGTAATGTTGAAATACTGCATCTGTTCAAATGAAGTGAAATCTAGCCCAAATCTGCTCAAAAGCTTTTCTCTCTATTAGAGAAAGCTGTTTCATTCAATATTCAGTGCAAACCTTGCCAAACTGCAGGATGCTTATGCCTTATGAAACACAATGTTTTTGCAATGCTGTAAGACTGTTTTTAATGTGTTAGAAGTTATATGCACAAAAACAGGTTTCTGAGAGCAGTAATGTTGAAATACTGCTTCTGTTCAAATGAAGTGAAATCTAGCTGAAATCTGCTCAAAAGCTTTTCTCTCTATTAGAGAAAGCTGTTTCATTCAATATTCAGTGCAAACCTTGCCAAACTGCAGGATGCTTATGCCTTATGAAACACAATGTTTTTGCAATGCTGTAAGACTGTTTTTAATGTGTTAGAAGTTATATGCACAAAAACAGGTTTCTGAGAGCAGTAATGTTGAAATACTGCTTCTGTTCAAATGAAGTGAAATCTAGCCCAAATCTGCTCAAAAGCTTTTCTCTCTATTAGAGAAAGCTGTTTCATTCAATATTCAGTGCAAACCTTGCCAAACTGCAGGATGCTTATGCCTTATGAAACACAATGTTTTTGCAATGCTGTAAGACTGTTTTTAATGTGTTAGAAGTTATATGCACAAAAACAGGTTTCTGAGAGCAGTAATGTTGAAATACTGCTTCTGTTCAAATGAAGTGAAATCTAGCTGAAATCTGCTGAAAAGCTTTTCTCTCTATTAGAGAAAGCTGTTTCATTCAATATTCAGTGCAAATCTTGCCAAACTGAAGGATGCTTATGCCTTATGAAACACAATGTTTTTGCAATGCTGTAAGACTGTTTTTAATGTGTTAGAAGTTATATGCACAAAAACAGGTTTCTGAGAGCAGTAATGTTGAAATACTGCATCTGTTCAAATGAAGTGAAATCTAGCCGAAATCTGCTCAAAAGCTTTTCTCTCTATTAGAGAAAGCTGTTTGATTCAATATTCAGTGCAAACCTTGCCAAACTGCAGGATGCTTATGCCTTATGAAACACAATGTTTTTGCAATGCTGTAAGACTGTTTTTAATGTGTTAGAAGTTATATGCACAAAAACAGGTTTCTGAGAGCAGTAATGTTGAAATACTGCATCTGTTCAAATGAAGTGAAATCTAGCCGAAATCTGCTCAAAAGCTTTTCTCTCTATTAGAGAAAGCTGTTTCATTCAATATTCAGTGCAAACCTTGCCAAACTGCAGGATGCTTATGCCTTATGAAACACAATGTTTTTGCAATGCTGTAAGACTGTTTTTAATGTGTTAGAAGTTATATGCACAAAAACAGGTTTCTGAGAGCAGTAATGTTGAAATACTGCTTCTGTTCAAATGAAGTGAAATCTAGCCGAAATCTGCTCAAAAGCTTTTCTCTCTATTAGAGAAAGCTGTTTCATTCAATATTCAGTGCAAATCTTGCCAAACTGAAGGATGCTTATGCCTTATGAAATACAATGTTTTTGCAATGCTGTAAGACTGTTTTTAATGTGTTAGAAGTTATATGCACAAAAACAGGTTTCTGAGAGCAGTAATGTTGAAATACTGCATCTGTTCAAATGAAGTGAAATCTAGCCGAAATCTGCTCAAAAGCTTTTCTCTCTATTAGAGAAAGCTGTTTCATTCAATATTCAGTGCAAACCTTGCCAAACTGCAGGATGCTTATGCCTTATGAAACACAATGTTTTTGCAATGCTGTAAGACTGTTTTAATGTGTTAGAAGTTATATGCACAAAAACAGGTTTCTGAGAGCAGTAATGTTGAAATACTGCTTCTGTTCAAATGAAGTGAAATCTAGCCCAAATCTGCTCAAAAGCTTTTCTCTCTATTAGAGAAAGCTGTTTCATTCAATATTCAGTGCAAATCTTGCCAAACTGCAGGATGCTTATGCCTTATGAAACACAATGTTTTTGCAATGCTGTAAGACTGTTTTTAATGTGTTAGAAGTTATATGCACAAAAACAGGTTTCTGAGAGCAGTAATGTTGAAATACTGCTTCTGTTCAAATGAAGTGAAATCTAGCCCAAATCTGCTCAAAAGCTTTTCTCTCTATTAGAGAAAGCTGTTTCATTCAATATTCAGTGCAAATCTTGCCAAACTGCAGGATGCTTATGCCTTATGAAACACAATGTTTTTGCAATGCTGTAAGACTGTTTTTAATGTGTTAGAAGTTATATGCACAAAAACAGGTTTCTGAGAGCAGTAATGTTGAAATACTGCATCTGTTCAAATGAAGTGAAATCTAGCCAAATCTGCTCAAAAGCTTTTCTCTCTATTAGAGAAAGCTGTTTGATTCAATATTCAGTGCAAATCTTGCCAAACTGAAGGATGCTTATGCCTTATGAAATACAATGTTTTTGCAATGCTGTAAGACTGTTTTTAATGTGTTAGAAGTTATATGCACAAAAACAGGTTTCTGAGAGCAGTAATGTTGAAATACTGCATCTGTTCAAATGAAGTCAAATCTAGCCCAAATCTGCTCAAAAGCTTTTCTCTCTATTAGAGAAAGCTGTTTCATTCAATATTCAGTGCAAACCTTGCCAAACTGCATGATGCTTATGCCTTATGAAACACAATGTTTTTGCAATGCTGTAAGACTGTTTTTAATGTGTTAGAAGTTATATGCACAAAAACAGGTTTCTGAGAGCAGTAATGTTGAAATACTGCTTCTGTTCAAATGAAGTGAAATCTAGCCCAAATCTGCTCAAAAGCTTTTCTCTCTATTAGAGAAAGCTGTTTGATTCAATATTCAGTGCAAACCTTGCCAAACTGCAGGATGCTTATGCCTCATGAAACACAATGTTTTTGCAATGCTGTAAGACTGTTTTTAATGTGTTAGAAGTTATATGCACAAAAACAGGTTTCTGAGAGCAGTAATGTTGAAATACTGCTTCTGTTCAAATGAAGTGAAATCTAGCTGAAATCTGCTCAAAAGCTTTTCTCTCTATTAGAGAAAGCTGTTTCATTCAATATTCAGTGCAAACCTTGCCAAACTGCAGGATGCTTATGCCTTATGAAATACAATGTTTTTGCAATGCTGTAAGACTGTTTTTAATGTGTTAGAAGTTATATGCACAAAAACAGGTTTCTGAGAGCAGTAATGTTGAAATACTTGCTTCTGTTCAAATGAAGTCAAATCTAGCCCAAATCTGCTCAAAAGCTTTTCTCTCTATTAGAGAAAGCTGTTTCATTCAATATTCAGTGCAAATTTTGCCAAACTGCATGATGCTTATGCCTTATGAAACACAATGTTTTTGCAATGCTGTAAGACTGTTTTTAATGTGTTAGAAGTTATATGCACAAAAACAGGTTTCTGAGAGCAGTAAATGTTGAAATACTGCATCTGTTCAAATGAAGTGAAATCTAGCCGAAATCTGCTCAAAAGCTTTTCTCTCTATTAGAGAAAGCTGTTTGATTCAATATTCAGTGCAAATCTTGCCAAACTGAAGGATGCTTATGCCTTATGAAATACAATGTTTTTGCAATCCTGTAAGACTGTTTTTAATGTGTTAGAAGTTATATGCACAAAAACAGGTTTCTGAGAGCAGTAATGTTGAAATACTGCATCTGTTCAAATGAAGTCAAATCTAGCCCAAATCTGCTCAAAAGCTTTTCTCTCTATTAGAGAAAGCTGTTTCATTCAATATTCAGTGCAAACCTTGCCAAACTGCATGATGCTTATGCCTTATGAAATACAATGTTTTTGCAATGCTGTAAGACTGTTTTTAATGTGTTAGAAGTTATATGCACAAAAACAGGTTTCTGAGAGCAGTAATGTTGAAATACTGCTTCTGTTCAAATGAAGTGAAATCTAGCCCAAATCTGCTCAAAAGCTTTTCTCTCTATTAGAGAAACCTGTTTCATTCAATATTCAGTGCAAATCTTGCCAAACTGCAGGATGCTTATGCCTTATGAAACACAATATTTTTGCAATGCTGTAAGACTGTTTTTAATGTGTTAGAAGTTATATGCACAAAAACAGGTTTCTGAGAGCAGTAATGTTGAAATACTTGCTTCTGTTCAAATGAAGTCAAATCTAGCCCAAATCTGCTCAATAGCTTTTCTCTCTATTAGAGAAAGCTGTTTCATTCAATATTCAGTGCAAATTTTGCCAAACTGCATGATGCCTATGCCTTATGAAACACAATGTTTTTGCAATGCTGTAAGACTGTTTTTAATGTGTTAGAAGTTATATGCACAAAAACAGGTTTCTGAGAGCAGTAAATGTTGAAATACTGCATCTGTTCAAATGAAGTGAAATCTAGCCGAAATCTGCTCAAAAGCTTTTCTCTCTATTAGAGAAAGCTGTTTGATTCAATATTCAGTGCAAATCTTGCCAAACTGAAGGATGCTTATGCCTTATGAAATACAATGTTTTTGCAATCCTGTAAGACTGTTTTTAATGTGTTAGAAGTTATATGCACAAAAACAGGTTTCTGAGAGCAGTAATGTTGAAATACTGCATCTGTTCAAATGAAGTCAAATCTAGCCCAAATCTGCTCAAAAGCTTTTCTCTCTATTAGAGAAAGCTGTTTGATTCAATATTCAGTGCAAACCTTGCCAAACTGCATGATGCTTATGCCTTATGAAATACAATGTTTTTGCAATGCTGTAAGACTGTTTTTAATGTGTTAGAAGTTATATGCACAAAAACAGGTTTCTGAGAGCAGTAATGTTGAAATACTGCATCTGTTCAAATGAAGTCAAATCTAGCCGAAATCTGCTCAAAAGCTTTTCTCTCTATTAGAGAAACCTGTTTCATTCAATATTCAGTGCAAATCTTGCCAAACTGCAGGATGCTTATGCCTTATGAAACACAATATTTTTGCAATGCTGTAAGACTGTTTTTAATGTGTTAGAAGTTATATGCACAAAAACAGGTTTCTGAGAGCAGTAATGTTGAAATACTTGCTTCTGTTCAAATGAAGTCAAATCTAGCCGAAATCTGCTCAAAAGCTTTTCTCTCTATTAGAGAAAGCTGTTTGATTCAATATTCAGTGCAAATCTTGCCAAACTGAAGGATGCTTATGCCTTATGAAATACAATGTTTTTGCAATCCTGTAAGACTGTTTTTAATGTGTTAGAAGTTATATGCACAAAAACAGGTTTCTGAGAGCAGTAATGTTGAAATACTGCATCTGTTCAAATGAAGTCAAATCTAGCCCAAATCTGCTCAAAAGCTTTTCTCTCTATTAGAGAAAGCTGTTTCATTCAATATTCAGTGCAAACCTTGCCAAACTGCATGATGCTTATGCCTTATGAAATACAATGTTTTTGCAATGCTGTAAGACTGTTTTTAATGTGTTAGAAGTTATATGCACAAAAACAGGTTTCTGAGAGCAGTAATGTTGAAATACTGCATCTGTTCAAATGAAGTCAAATCTAGCCCAAATCTGCTCAAAAGCTTTTCTCTCTATTAGAGAAAGCTGTTTCATTCAATATTCAGTGCAAACCTTGCCAAACTGAAGGATGCTTATGACATATGAAATACAATGTTTTTGCAATGCTGTAAGACTGTTTTTAATGTGTTCGAAGTTATATGCACAAAAAAAGGTTTCTGAGAGCAGTAATGTTGAAATACTGCTTCTGTTCAAATGAAGTGAAATCTAGCCCAAATCTGCTCAAAACCTTTTCTCTCTATCAGAGAAAGCTGTTTCATTCAATATTCAGTGCAAATCTTGCCAAACTGAAGGATGCTTATGCCTTATGAAATACAATGTTTTTGCAATGCTGTAAGACTGTTTTTAATGTGTTAGAAGTTATATGCACAAAAACAGGTTTCTGAGAGCAGTAATGTTGAAATACTGCATCTGTTCAAATGAAGTGAAATCTAGCCGAAATCTGCTCAAAAGCTTTTCTCTCTATTAGAGAAAGCTGTTTGATTCAATATTCAGTGCAAACCTTGCCAAACTGAAGGATGCTTATGCCTTATGAAATACAATGTGTGATGAACCCACACTTACATTTTATTTCTCTATTGTATTGTTTTATTTTGATTTGATTCTGTATTTTATTTTGTCATAAGGTCATCTATTTGTCTAATTAAGTACAGGGCAATAACGTAAAAATAAGTAATACACAGTGGTAAAGGTGTTAGCAATGTTTAATCCTCTTATGTTTCGTTTGCATGGAGAGCAGAGTTTAAATAAACATACAAAAGAGTTCATGAGCAGGTCAACGAGTTTGGATACGGTCAAATGGCTAGTGATCATCTCAGTATGTTTTGTGTTTGGTTCATTCTTGATCACACGCGATAGCGCGTGAATTCGCGGAGGAGAACATTCGGGAAGCGCGACTTCTGTTGGATGACGGACAAGCTTCGGATGCACTCCGTTTTCGCGAAGGACATGGTTGGACCATATGACTTCTTACTTTTTGGATACTTTTTTTTTTACAGATCTCGTGGACTTTCTCGGGAGTGGATACCATATCTTTTGGATGTTTTCCAGGACTTTCGCGCCGTCACCCTTTTGAAACAGTGATTGAGACACTACGTGCATGCATGTATGGTAGGATAGTTGAGATGGCCATGCCTAAAGGACAGTGAGATGTATCAGAAGGATACTAGTAATGTTAATATGTTTTGGGGGCGATTTGAATGTGAAATTTTTTTTGGTTAAGAAAAAAAAAGACGAATGTTATATAGCGAGCTGTAAATTTATTTTGAATGGGTTTCAGATAAATGATTGAAACAGATTCATGACTCCATGCCTGTATTTGCTGCTATCCTAGTACGTAACAAAAATTGGGGGCTGGGTCCGGGATATTTACCATTTTGACGAGTCATTTGCATGAAGTCGGCATTTATTGAATCCAAGTGATTGTTTTTTTTTCCCCTCTCGTAATTATGGCAGCAGCAGTAAAAGAGTTTTTGGAATTACCTACTGTTAAGGGTCTGCAGCAATTGAGAAAAACTGATTTATTGGAAGTTGCTAAGATGCTAAAATTAGCTGGTTTGAATGTAAGTTACAGAAAAGAAATGATTGTACAAGTGATAGCACAACATTATCATGATGAGGGTGTTTTTACAAGTGAAGACTTGGCTCAGTTTGGAGCATCTGATGTGGAGCCTCAACCTAAAAGTGGCTCAGAAATAGAGTTAAAAATACGACTGATTCAGTTGGAGAGAGAAAGAGAAAAAGAACGTGCCGATGAGAGAGAAAAAGAAAGACAGTTTGAACTGGATAAATTGAAATTGGAAAGAGACAGAGAAGATAGAGAAAGAGAAAGACAGGAACGAATGGAAAAGGAAAGGATGCTGATTGAAAGAGAAAGAATAGAGCTGGAAAGAGAAAAAATAGAAAAACAGCTTCAGTTAGCAAAGTTAGGAAAAGCAGATCCATTAAATACAAACGAATTCAGTGCTAGCAGAGAAGTGAGGTTAGTTCCTCCTTTTGATGAGCTGGAGGTTGACAAATATTTCCAGCATTTTGAAAAAGTGGCTGAGAGTTTGAAGTGGCCCATTGAGTATTGGCCTTTGATGCTGCAAAGTGATATAAAAGGAAAAGCTCAACAAGCTTATTCAGCTTTGTCTGTTGATGATGCTTCGAATTATGATGTGGTTAAGCAAGCCATTTTGTCAGCTTACGAGTTGGTTCCGGAAGCTTACAGACAGAAATTTAGGAGTCTCAGAAAGATTGATAGTCAGACATATGTTGAATTTGCTCATGATAAGGAGGTGTACTTTGAGCGTTGGTGTACATCTAGAGCAGTCAATAGTGATTTCAAGAAATTGAAAGACTTGATGTTGGTTGAAGAATTTAAGCGGTGTGTTAAGGATGACATTAAGTCTTACCTGGATGAGAAAGACGCGTCCACACTACATGAAGCTGCTAAGTTGGCAGATGAGTATTCCCTCACTCATAAGACTAAATTTGGATCTCATGATAGGCCATATCCACCTAAGAAGAGTGGTGGTAAATTTAATTCAGCCCAGACCACAGAGGTTAAAGACAGAAGTGCTGATGTTAAGAAAAAGTTTGGTGATACCAGGAAGGAGGCGCCTACGGGTCCTACGTGTCATTATTGCAAGAAACCAGGTCATGTCTTGTCGGAGTGCCTAATTCTTCAAAGAAAGAGAGAAAAGGGGCCCTCGCCTAATGCTTTGGTGAAGTCTGTCACAGAAATGCCTATTGAGTTTGGTTCACGTGAATCATTTTGTCCTTATGATGCTAAAAAGGCTGAGTCGTCTGATCTTCTGAGGGAAGAGTTCCTTCCTTTCGTGTCAGAGGGATTTGTTTCTCCAAGTGAAAATTCTCCTTCTCGACCCATTAGAATTCTCCGGGATACTGGGGCTTCCCAATCGCTTTTGTTAAAAGAGGCATTGCCCTCCTGTGGAAGTGAAGACAAGGCGATAGGGGACTTTATTCTTGTTCAGGGTATTGAGGGGAGAATTGTGACCGTACCTTTGCACTCCGTGTTTCTGAAGTCAGACTTAGTAACAGGACAAGTCAAAGTGGGGCTTATGTCCAGCCTCCCTGTCAAAGGTGTATCTCTTTTACTCGGCAATGACTTAGCTGGTGGAAAAGTCGTTCCCTCTGTTCAGTTGACCTCTAAGCCAAGCACTGAAGATGAGTCTAAGTTAGACTTGGAGTTTTTCCCTTCATGTGCAGTGACTCGAGCTATGGCCAACCAGGCAGGAGAAGAGGAGAACTCGGTACAATCTAGCACGTTGTTGAAGCATGACCTTGATCGTTCAGGTCATAGGTTAGATAGTGGCTCTAGTAAGAGTTCATGTTTTAATGAGTTGTCAGATACTTTTCTTGGAGCAGTCTTTGATCACGATGTTATTAGTTCGCCACAAGAAGTTGGGAACGATTCGCATGTGTCTGATGGTTTATCTTTGTCAAGAAAGCAATTAATCACTGAGCAAAGCAGTGATCCTGAGATTGCTGTATTGAGAGATAAAGCTCTCCCTGATGAGGAAATTGTCAAAGTGCCGGTTGGGTTTTACCTGAAAGACGGGGTTTTGATGCGGAAATGGCGACCTCCTGATATTCCTGCCAATGAAGATTGGGCAGTTATTAACCAAGTTGTTGTACCTACAGTTTATAGGGAGCACATACTAACCATGGCACATAACTTACCTCTAGGTGGCCATCTTGGTGTTAACAAGACTGTTAACAAGATCATGAAGCAATTCTTCTGGCCAGGTTTGCGCAAAGATGTTGCAAACTTCTGTCGCACATGCCACACTTGTCAGGTGGTGGGTAAACACCAGTTTGACCCTCCTGTGGCACCATTGAAACCTATCCCAGCCTTTGGTGAGCCTTTTTCAAGGGTTATTGTGGATTGTGTGGGGCCTTTACCCAGAACAAGAACTGGAAATGAGTACATGGTGACTATCATGTGTGCATCAACAAGGTTCCCTGAAGCAATTCCACTCAGAAATATCAAAGCAGCCACCATTTCTAGGGCCTTGATAAAGTTTTTCTCTTTGTTTGGGCTGCCAAAAGAGATTCAATCAGATCAGGGTAGTAATTTTACCTCCGGATTATTCCAGCAGGTTGTTTACCAGTTGGGAATCAAGCAGATTACATCCAGTGCATATCATCCTGAGAGCCAAGGTGCTTTAGAAAGATTTCATTCCACCCTGAAAACCATGATTCGGACATACTGCTTTGAGAATGAGAAGGATTGGGATGAAGGTGTTCACTTGTTGTTGTTCGCGACTAGAGAGTCAATCCAAGAGTCTCTGGGTTTCAGCCCTTTTGAGCTGGTCTTTGGACACCAGGTAAGGGGACCGTTAGCCCTGCTGGGTGAGCAGTGGACTAACAACGACACTCATGTTAATTTGTTGGATTATGTCCTTAATTTCAAAGAGAGACTTAATAGAGCCTGTGCACTAGCCAAGGAGAATCTTGAGGCTACTCAAGGGAAGATGAAAACTTGGTACGACCGCAAGGCCAGGGCAAGAACATTTAAGCCGGGAGAGAGAGTGCTTGTTTTGTTCCCACTGCAGTCCAATCCCCTACAGGCTAGATTCCATGGACCTTATGAGATCCATTCCAAGGTTAATGAACTCAATTACATTGTGACAACTCCAGATAGGAGAAAGGCCAGACAGTTATGTCACATCAACATGTTGAAACCCTACCATGATAGGTCTGTGCAAATTGTCTCAGTTGTTAGCCAGAGTGAAAGTGCTGTAGGTGATAATTGTCAGGAGGAGGCACCCTCCATCAAACCCGAAATCATTTCTTGTAAATTGTCCAATTCTGAGATTCTGCAGAACCTTGATGTGAAAATGTCACATTTAGAGCCTTGGCAACAAGCTCAAATGATGGACTTGGTGCTTCAGCATCGAGATTTGTTTCCTGATGTTCCTAAAAGAACTCATGTAGCAGTTCATGATGTTGATGTAGGTAATGCTCAACCACTCAAACAACATCCGTATAGGATGAGTCCTGAGAAATGTAGGCTAGCTGAAGAGGAAGTGGCTTACATGTTAAAGAACAACATCATTCAGCCATCACACTCTAATTGGAGCTCTCCGTGTGTTCTTGTACCCAAGCCTGATGGTAGTACAAGATTTTGTACAGACTATAGAAAAGTCAACGCTGTTAGCAAGACTGATGCTTTTCCAATCCCAAGGGTAGATGATTGTATTGACAAAGTGGGACAATCAAAGTTCCTCACTAAGATCGATTTGTTAAAAGGTTATTGGTGTGTTCCATTAACTGAACGAGGTAGAGAAATATCTGCTTTTGTAACACATTCTGGGCTGTATGAATATCAGGTTCTCCCATTTGGAATGAAAAATTCACCAGCCACATTCCAAAGAATGATTCATTCAGTGATCAAAGATTTGCCCAACACTAGTGCTTACATAGATGATTTGGTGACTGGGAATGAAACTTGGGAAAGTCATCTCAAAGATGTTGGCAAACTGTTTGAGAAATTGTCAGAAGCCAACCTAACAGTTAACTTGGCTAAGAGTGAATTTGGATGTGCTCATGTAACATATCTTGGACATGTTATTGGTCAAGGTCAGGTAGTTCCAGTTGATGCTAAGATCCAGGCAGTATTGGCCTTTCCTGTTCCCACCAATAAGAAAGCTTTGAGGAGATTCTTGGGAATGGTGGGATATTATCGCAAGTTTTGCAAGAACTTTGCTGATGTCGCCTTACCCCTGACAAATTTACTTAAGAAAAGAGAGAAGTTTGTCTG
This sequence comes from Carassius auratus, assembly GCF_003368295.1. Classification (NCBI taxonomy): domain Eukaryota; kingdom Metazoa; phylum Chordata; class Actinopteri; order Cypriniformes; family Cyprinidae; genus Carassius; species Carassius auratus. The sequence continues at coordinate 13,581 of NW_020526503.1, read as the reverse complement.
GAGCGAATCCTGCCAAAAGGCATTTGACAAACTTAAGTCTATGTTATGTCATTACCCTGTGCTCCAGTCTCCTGATTTTAATAAACCATTTTCAGTGGCCGTAGATGCTAGCGATGATGCTGCTGGTGCTGTGTTGTTACAACAGGATGAAAGCGACAAAGTTGAGCACCCTGTTGCATATTTCTCAAAAAAGTTCAACCGGCATCAAAGAAACTATTCAACCATCGAGAAAGAGCTATTAGCTTTGATTCTAGCACTACAACAGTTTGATGTTTACTTATGTACATGTCAGAAACCCCTCATTGTTTATACTGATCATAATCCATTAGTGTTTTTGAGTAAGATGAGGAACAAAAACAGAAGACTGTTAAACTGGAGTTTAATTTTGCAAGAGTATGACATGGTGATAAAGCATGTTAAGGGTAAAGATAATGTTATTGCTGATTGTCTATCTCGGTGTTAAAAAGTTATTGATAGACCTGTCTGAAAATTTTGATCTATGGGATCAAAATTTTTCCTTTTAAGGGGGAAGGTGTGATGAACCCACACTTACATTTTATTTCTCTATTGTATTGTTTTATTTTGATTTGATTCTGTATTTTATTTTGTCATAAGGTCATCTATTTGTCTAATTAAGTACAGGGCAATAACGTAAAAATAAGTAATACACAGTGGTAAAGGTGTTAGCAATGTTTAATCCTCTTATGTTTCGTTTGCATGGAGAGCAGAGTTTAAATAAACATACAAAAGAGTTCATGAGCAGGTCAACGAGTTTGGATACGGTCAAATGGCTAGTGATCATCTCAGTATGTTTTGTGTTTGGTTCATTCTTGATCACACGCGATAGCGCGTGAATTCGCGGAGGAGAACATTCGGGAAGCGCGACTTCTGTTGGATGACGGACAAGCTTCGGATGCACTCCGTTTTCGCGAAGGACATGGTTGGACCATATGACTTCTTACTTTTTGGATACTTTTTTTTTTACAGATCTCGTGGACTTTCTCGGGAGTGGATACCATATCTTTTGGATGTTTTCCAGGACTTTCGCGCCGTCACCCTTTTGAAACAGTGATTGAGACACTACGTGCATGCATGTATGGTAGGATAGTTGAGATGGCCATGCCTAAAGGACAGTGAGATGTATCAGAAGGATACTAGTAATGTTAATATGTTTTGGGGGCGATTTGAATGTGAAATTTTTTTTGGTTAAGAAAAAAAAAGACGAATGTTATATAGCGAGCTGTAAATTTATTTCGAATGGGTTTCAGATAAATGATTGAAACAGATTCATGACTCCATGCCTGTATTTGCTGCTATCCTAGTACGTAACAAATGTTTTTGCAATGCTGTAAGACTGTTTTTAATGTGTTAGAAGTTATATGCACAAAAACAGGTTTCTGAGAGCAGTAATGTTGAAATACTGCATCTGTTCAAATGAAGTGAAATCTAGCCCAAATCTGCTCAAAAGCTTTTCTCTCTATTAGAGAAAGCTGTTTCATTCAATATTCAGTGCAAACCTTGCCAAACTGCAGGATGCTTATGCCTTATGAAACACAATGTTTTTGCAATGCTGTAAGACTGTTTTTAATGTGTTAGAAGTTATATGCACAAAAACAGGTTTCTGAGAGCAGTAATGTTGAAATACTGCTTCTGTTCAAATGAAGTGAAATCTAGCTGAAATCTGTTCAAAAGCTTTTCTCTCTATTAGAGAAAGCTGTTTCATTCAATATTGAGTGCAAACCTTGCCAAACTGCAGGATGCTTATGCCTTATGAAACACAATGTTTTTGCAATGCTGTAAGACTGTTTTTAATGTGTTAGAAGTTATATGCACAGAAACAGGTTTCTGAGAGCAGTAATGTTGAAATACTGCTTCTGTTCAAATGAAGTGAAATCTAGCCCAAATCTGCTCAAAAGCTTTTCTCTCTATTAGAGAAAGCTGTTTCATTCAATATTCAATGCAAATCTTGCCAAACTGCAGGATGTTTATGCCTTATGAAACACAATGTTTTTGCAATGCTGTAAGACTGTTTTTAATGTGTTAGAAGTTATATGCACAAAAACAGGTTTCTGAGAGCAGTAATGTTGAAATACTGCTTCTGTTCAAATGAAGTGAAATCTAGCTGAAATCTGCTGAAAAGCTTTTCTCTCTATTAGAGAAAGCTGTTTCATTCAATATTCAGTGCAAATCTTGCCAAACTGAAGGATGCTTATGCCATATGAAATACAATGTTTTTGCAATGCTGTAAGACTGTTTTTAATGTGTTAGAAGTTATATGCACAAAAACAGGTTTCTGAGAGCAGTAATGTTGAAATACTGCATCTGTTCAAATGAAGTGAAATCTAGCCGAAATCTGCTCAAAAGCTTTTCTCTCTATTAGAGAAAGCTGTTTGATTCAATATTCAGTGCAAACCTTGCCAAACTGCAGGATGCTTATGCCTTATGAAACACAATGTTTTTGCAATGCTGTAAGACTGTTTTTAATGTGTTAGAAGTTATATGCACAAAAACAGGTTTCTGAGAGCATTAATGTTGAAATACTGCATCTGTTCAAATGAAGTGAAATCTAGCCGAAATCTGCTCAAAAGCTTTTCTCTCTATTAGATAAAGCTGTTTGATTCAATATTCAGTGCAAACCTTGTCAAACTGCAGGATGCTTATGCCTTATGAAACACAATGTTTTTGCAATGCTGTAAGACTGTTTTTAATGTGTTAGAAGTTATATGCACAAAAACAGGTTTCTGAGAGCAGTAATGTTGAAATACTGCTTCTGTTCAAATGAAGTGAAATCTAGCTGAAATCTGCTGAAAAGCTTTTCTCTCTATTAGAAGAAAGCTGTTTCAATCAATATTCAGTGCAAATCTTGACAAACTGAAGGATGCTTATGCCTTATGAAATACAATGTTTTTGCAATGCTGTAAGACTGTTTTTAATGTGTTAGAAGTTATATGCACAAAAACAGGTTTCTGAGAGCAGTAATGTTGAAATACTGCATCTGTTCAAATGATGTGAAATCTAGCCGAAATCTGCTCAAAAGCTTTTCTCTCTATTAGAGAAAGCTGTTTCATTCAATATTCAGTGCAAACCTTGCCAAACTACAGGATGCTTATGCCTTATGAAACACAATGTTTTTGCAATGCTGTAAGACTGTTTTTAATGTGTTAGAAGTTATATGCACAAAAACAGGTTTCTGAGAGCAGTAATGTTGAAATACTACTTCTGTTCAAATGAAGTGAAATCTAGCCCAAATCTGCTCAAAAGCTTTTCTCTCTATTAGAGAAAGCTGTTTCATTCAATATTCAGTGCAAATCTTGCCAAACTGCAGGATGCTTATGCCTTATGAAACACAATGTTTTTGCAATGCTGTAAGACTGTTTTTAATGTGTTAGAAGTTATATGCACAAAAACAGGTTTCTGAGAGCAGTAATGTTGAAATACTGCTTCTGTTCAAATGAAGTGAAATCTAGCCCAAATCTGCTCAAAAGCTTTTCTCTCTATTAGAGAAAGCTGTTTCATTCAATATTCAGTGCAAACCTTGCCAAACTGAAGGATGCTTATGCCATATGAAATACAATGTTTTTGCAATGCTGTAAGACTGTTTTTAATGTGTTAGAAGTTATATGCACAAAAACAGGTTTCTGAGAGCAGTAATGTTGAAATACTGCTTCTGTTCAAATGAAGTGAAATCTAGCCGAAATCTGCTCAAAAGCTTTTCTCTCTATTAGAGAAAGCTGTTTCATTCAATATTCAGTGCAAACCTTGCCAAACTGAAGGATGCTTATGCCTTATGAAATACAATGTTTTTGCAATGCTGTAAGACTGTTTTTAATGTGTTAGAAGTTATATGCACAAAAACAGGTTTCTGAGAGCAGTAATGTTGAAATACTGCATCTGTTCAAATGAAGTGAAATCTAGCCGAAATCTGCTCAAAAGCTTTTCTCTCTATTAGAGAAAGCTGTTTGATTCAATATTCAGTGCAAACCTTGCCAAACTGCAGGATGCTTATGCCTTATGAAACACAATGTTTTTGCAATGCTGTAAGACTGTTTTTAATGTGTTAGAAGTTATATGCACAAAAACAGGTTTCTGAGAGCAGTAATGTTGAAATACTGCATCTGTTCAAATGAAGTGAAATCTAGCCGAAATCTGCTCAAAAGCTTTTCTCTCTATTAGAGAAAGCTGTTTCATTCAATATTCAGTGCAAACCTTGCCAAACTGCAGGATGCTTATGCCTTATGAAACACAATGTTTTTGCAATGCTGTAAGACTGTTTTTAATGTGTTAGAAGTTATATGCACAAAAACAGGTTTCTGAGAGCAGTAATGTTGAAATACTGCTTCTGTTCAAATGAAGTGAAATCTAGCCTAAATCTGCTCAAAAGCTTTTCTCTCTATTAGAGAAAGCTGTTTCATTCAATATTCAGTGCAAACCTTGCCAAACTGCAGGATGCTTATGCCTTATGAAATACAATGTTTTTGCAATGCTGTAAGACTGTTTTTAATGTGTTAGAAGTTATATGCACAAAAACAGGTTTCTGAGAGCAGTAATGTTGAAATACTGCATCTGTTCAAATGAAGTGAAATCTAGCCGAAATCTGCTCAAAAGCTTTTCTCTCTATTAGAGAAAGCTGTTTGATTCAATATTCAGTGCAAATCTTGCCAAACTGAAGGATGCTTATGCCTTATGAAATACAATGTTTTTGCAATGCTGTAAGACTGTTTTTAATGTGTTAGAAGTTATATGCACAAAAACAGGTTTCTGAGAGCAGTAATGTTGAAATACTGCATCTGTTCAAATGAAGTGAAATCTAGCCGAAATCTGCTCAAAAGCTTTTCTCTCTATTAGAGAAAGCTGTTTCATTCAATATTCAGTGCAAACCTTGCCAAACTGCAGGATGCTTATGCCTTATGAAACACAATGTTTTTGCAATGCTGTAAGACTGTTTTTAATGTGTTAGAAGTTATATGCACAAAAACAGGTTTCTGAGAGCAGTAATGTTGAAATACTGCTTCTGTTCAAATGAAGTGAAATCTAGCCCAAATCTGCTCAAAAGCTTTTCTCTCTATTAGAGAAAGCTGTTTCATTCAATATTCAGTGCAAATCTTGCCAAACTGCAGGATGCTTATGCCTTATGAAACACAATGTTTTTGCAATGCTGTAAGACTGTTTTTAATGTGTTAGAAGTTATATGCACAAAAACAGGTTTCTGAGAGCAGTAATGTTGAAATACTGCTTCTGTTCAAATGAAGTGAAATCTAGCCCAAATCTGCTCAAAAGCTTTTCTCTCTATTAGAGAAAGCTGTTTCATTCAATATTCAGTGCAAATCTTGCCAAACTGCAGGATGCTTATGCCTTATGAAACACAATGTTTTTGCAATGCTGTAAGACTGTTTTTAATGTGTTAGAAGTTATATGCACAAAAACAGGTTTCTGAGAGCAGTAATGTTGAAATACTGCATCTGTTCAAATGAAGTGAAATCTAGCCCAAATCTGCTCAAAAGCTTTTCTCTCTATTAGAGAAAGCTGTTTCATTCAATATTCAGTGCAAATCTTGCCAAACTGCAGGATGCTTATGCCATATGAAACACAATGTTTTTGCAATGCTGTAAGACTGTTTTTAATGTGTTAGAAGTTATATGCACAAAAACAGGTTTCTGAGAGCAGTAATGTTGAAATACTGCTTCTGTTCAAATGAAGTGAAATCTAGCCGAAATCTGCTCAAAAGCTTTTCTCTCTATTAGAGAAAGCTGTTTCATTCAATATTCAGTGCAAATCTTGCCAAACTGCAGGATGCTTATGCCTTATGAAACACAATGTTTTTGCAATGCTGTAAGACTGTTTTTAATGTGTTAGAAGTTATATGCACAAAAACAGGTTTCTGAGAGCAGTAATGTTGAAATACTGCATCTGTTCAAATGAAGTGAAATCTAGCCGAAATCTGCTCAAAAGCTTTTCTCTCTATTAGAGAAAGCTGTTTGATTCAATATTCAGTGCAAACCTTGCCAAACTGCAGGATGCTTATGCCTTATGAAACACAATGTTTTTGCAATGCTGTAAGACTGTTTTTAATGTGTTAGAAGTTATATGCACAAAAACAGGTTTCTGAGAGCAGTAATGTTGAAATACTGCATCTGTTCAAATGAAGTGAAATCTAGCCGAAATCTGCTCAAAAGCTTTTCTCTCTATTAGAGAAAGCTGTTTGATTCAATATTCAGTGCAAATCTTGCCAAACTGAAGGATGCTTATGCCTTATGAAATACAATGTTTTTGCAATGCTGTAAGACTGTTTTTAATGTGTTAGAAGTTATATGCACAAAAACAGGTTTCTGAGAGCAGTAATGTTGAAATACTGCATCTGTTCAAATGAAGTCAAATCTAGCCGAAATCTGCTCAAAAGCTTTTCTCTCTATTAGAGAAAGCTGTTTCATTCAATGTTCAGTGCAAACCTTGCCAAACTGCATGATGCTTATGCCTTATGAAACACAATGTTTTTGCAATGCTGTAAGACTGTTTTAATGTGTTAGAAGTTATATGCACAAAAACAGGTTTCTGAGAGCAGTAATGTTGAAATACTACTTCTGTTCAAATGAAGTGAAATCTAGCCCAAATCTGCTCAAAAGCTTTTCTCTCTATTAGAGAAAGCTGTTTCATTCAATATTCAATGCAAATCTTGCCAAACTGCAGGATGCTTATGCCTTATGAAACACAATGTTTTTGCAATGCTGTAAGACTGTTTTTAATGTGTTAGAAGTTATATGCACAAAAACAGGTTTCTGAGAGCAGTAATGTTGAAATACTTGCTTCTGTTCAAATGAAGTGAAATCTAGCCCAAATCTGCTCAAAAGCTTTTCTCTCTATTAGAGAAAGCTGTTTCATTCAATATTCAGTGCAAACCTTGCCAAACTGAAGGATGCTTATGCCATATGAAATACAATGTTTTTGCAATGCTGTAAGACTGTTTTTAATGTGTTCGAAGTTATATGCACAAAAAAAGGTTTCTGAGAGCAGTAATGTTGAAATACTGCATCTGTTCAAATGAAGTGAAATCTAGCCGAAATCTGCTCAAAAGCTTTTCTCTCTATTAGAGAAAGCTGTTTGATTCAATATTCAGTGCAAACCTTGCCAAACTGCAGGATGCTTATGCCTTATGAAACACAATGTTTTTGCAATGCTGTAAGACTGTTTTTAATGTGTTAGAAGTTATATGCACAAAAACAGGTTTCTGAGAGCAGTAATGTTGAAATACTGCTTCTGTTCAAATGAAGTGAAATCTAGCTGAAATCTGTTCAAAAGCTTTTCTCTCTATTAGAGAAAGCTGTTTCATTCAATATTCAGTGCAAACCTTGCCAAACTGCAGGATGCTTATGCCTTATGAAACACAATGTTTTTGCAATGCTGTAAGACTGTTTTTAATGTGTTAGAAGTTATATGCACAGAAACAGGTTTCTGAGAGCAGTAATGTTGAAATACTGCTTCTGTTCAAATGAAGTGAAATCTAGCTTAAATCTGCTGAAAAGCTAATCTCTCTATTAGAGAAAGCTGTTTCATTCAATATTCAGTGCAAATCTTGCCAAACTGAAGGATGCTTATGCCTTATGAAATACAATGTTTTTGCAATGCTGTAAGACTGTTTTTAATGTGTTAGAAGTTATATGCACAAAAACTTATGTTTGAGCTTCAATGCTCAAGATTGTCAGTTTGAGGTTTCTGAGAGCAGTAATGTTGAAATACTGCATCTGTTCAAATGAAGTGAAATCTAGCCGAAATCTGCTCAAAAGCTTTTCTCTCTATTAGAGAAAGCTGTTTCATTCAATATTCAGTGCAAATCTTGCCAAACTGAAGGATGCTTATGCCTTATGAAATACAATGTTTTTGCAATGCTGTAAGACTGTTTTTAATGTGTTAGAAGTTATATGCACAAAAACAGGTTTCTGAGAGCAGTAATGTTGAAATACTGCATCTGTTCAAATGAAGTGAAATCTAGCCGAAATCTGCTCAAAAGCTTTTCTCTCTATTAGAGAAAGCTGTTTCATTCAATATTCAGTGCAAACCTTGCCAAACTGCAGGATGCTTATGCCTTATGAAACACAATGTTTTTGCAATGCTGTAAGACTGTTTTTAATGTGTTAGAAGTTATATGCACAAAAACAGGTTTCTGAGAGCAGTAATGTTGAAATACTGCTTCTGTTCAAATGAAGTGAAATCTAGCCCAAATCTGCTCAAAAGCTTTTCTCTCTATTAGAGAAAGCTGTTTCATTCAATATTCAATGCAAATCTTGCCAAACTGCAGGCTGCTTATGCCTTATGAAACACAATGTTTTTGCAAATGCTTTAAGACTGTTTTTAATGTGTTAGAAGTTATATGCACAAAAACAGGTTTCTGAGAGCAGTAATGTTGAAATACTGCTTCTGTTCAAATGAAGTGAAATCTAGCCAAAATCTGCTCAAAAGCTTTTCTCTCTATTAGAGAAAGCTGTTTCATTCAATATTCAGTGCAAATCTTGCCAAACTGAAGGATGCTTATGCCTTATGAAATACAATGTTTTTGCAATGCTGTAAGACTGTTTTTAATGTGTTAGAAGTTATATGCACAAAAACAGGTTTCTGAGAGCAGTAATGTTGAAATATTGCTTCTGTTCAAATGAAGTGAAATCTAGCCCAAATCTGCTCAAAACCTTTTCTCTCTATCAGAGAAAGCTGTTTCATTCAATATTCAGTGCAAATCTTGCCAAACTGAAGGATGCTTATGCCTTATGAAATACAATGTTTTTGCAAATGCTGTAAGACTGTTTTTAATGTGTTAGAAGTTATATGCAAAAAACAGGTTTCTGAGAGCAGTAATGTTGAAATACTGCTTCTGTTCAAATGAAGTGAAATCTAGCTTAAATCTGCTGAAAAGCTAATCTCTCTATTAGAGAAAGCTGTTTCATTCAATATTCAGTGCAAATCTTGCCAAACTGAAGGATGCTTATGCCTTATGAAATACAATGTTTTTGCAATGCTGTAAGACTGTTTTTAATGTGTTAGAAGTTATATGCACAAAAAACTTATGTTTGAGCTTCAATGCTCAAGATTGTCAGTTTTGAGGTTTCTGAGAGCAGTAATGTTGAAATACTGCATCTGTTCAAATGAAGTGAAATCTAGCCGAAATCTGCTCAAAACCTTTTCTCTCTATCAGAGAAAGCTGTTTCATTCAATATTCAGTGCAAATCTTGCCAAACTGAAGGATGCTTATGCATTATGAAATACAATGTTTTTGCAATGTTGTAAGACTGTTTTTAATGTGTTAGAAGTTATACGCACAAAAACAGGTTTCTGAGAGCAGTAATGTTGAAATACTGCATCTGTTCAAATGAAGTGAAATCTAGCCCAAATCTGCTCAAAACCTTTTCTCTCTATCAGAGAAAGCTGTTTCATTCAATATTCAGTGCAAATCTTGCCAAACTGAAGGATGCTTATGCCTTATGAAATACAATGTTTTTGCAATGCTGTAAGACTGTTTTTAATGTGTTAGAAGTTATATGCACAAAAACAGGTTTCTGAGAGCAGTAATGTTGAAATACTGCATCTGTTCAAATGAAGTGAAATCTAGCCCAAATCTGCTCAAAAGCTTTTCTCTCTATTAGAGAAAGCTGTTTCATTCAATATTCAGTGCAAATCTTGCCAAACTGCAGGATGCTTATGCCATATGAAACACAATGTTTTTGCAATGCTGTAAGACTGTTTTTAATGTGTTAGAAGTTATATGCACAAAAACAGGTTTCTGAGAGCAGTAATGTTGAAATACTGCTTCTGTTCAAATGAAGTGAAATCTAGCCCAAATCTGCTCAAAAGCTTTTCTCTCTATTAGAGAAAGCTGTTTCATTCAATATTCAGTGCAAATCTTGCCAAACTGCAGGATGCTTATGCCTTATGAAACACAATGTTTTTGCAATGCTGTAAGACTGTTTTTAATGTGTTAGAAGTTATATGCACAAAAACAGGTTTCTGAGAGCAGTAATGTTGAAATACTGCTTCTGTTCAAATGAAGTGAAATCTAGCTGAAATCTGCTGAAAAGCTTTTCTCTGTATCAGAGAAAGCTGTTTCATTCAATATTCAGTGCAAATCTTGCCAAACTGAAGGACGCTTATGCCTTATGAAATACAATGTTTTTGCAATGCTGTAAGACTGTTTTTAATGTGTTTAGAAGTTATATGCACAGAAACGTACTCGGTTACTAACGTAACCTCGGTTCCCTGAAATACGGGAACGAGTACTGCGTCGAAGACGCATATGGGAAAAACCCCCTTTTTCTCCTGAACTGAAGCCTTATTCAATCACGCAGTGAAACTGCACAGCCATTGGATCGTGCAGTGCTATTAAAACAAACCAATGGCTTGGCAGCGGTGCTGCACGAACCTATGGCAGCGAAGCCCGCCAAAGCCCGCCAATATGGGCGGGGAATCTGGCTATATATTGGCCGCTTCGCCACAGGAATTCAGGTTACTTCGACTGAAGCGACGACTGAGTTGTGCAGCCTTTTTAGCATGGCAAGGAACGCAGTACTCGTTCCCGTATTTCAGGGAACCGAGGTTACGTTAGTAACCGAGTACGTTCCCTTTCAATACTTCACTCGTACTGCGTCGAAGACGCATATGGGAACCCAGTTCAATCACGCCATGCTAAGAAGGGAGGACGACCAACGCAATCAAACTTGATTTGTTAAACCAAGATATGATAATAGCAACTAGGGGCAGAATAAGCTCAATGAGGTTACGTCTGGCCTAGCCTGATCATCCCGTGTTCGTATCGCCTCAGTAGCCAAGGGACCGAGTGCATACGAGTAGAGTTTGAGCCTTGGGCAAGAATGGCCAAGAGCATGCAAATGAGGAACAAGAAGGTGACCTTCACACAGAAAGTACCCTAGCATGAAGCGCTGGGACGTCTAGATTGTAAAATCTAGCAAATGTGGACGGCGAGCTCCAGCCAGCCGCCTCACAAATTTCTGCGATAGTCACACCATTAGACCATGCCCAAGACGAAGACACTGCTCTCGTCGAATGGGCTCTTACTCCAATTGGGCTTTGCAGGCCCAAAGAAGAGTAGGCTAGCTGGATTGCATCCACAATCCACCTTGAAAGTCTTTGCTTAGAGACCGGTAACCCTCTGGTGCGGTTTCCAAAGCATATGAAGAGCTGTTCTGATCGTCTTATTGGTGCAGAACGCTCTATGTAGACTTTTAGAGCCCTCACTGGGCAAAGTAGATTCAGCCCTGGATCCTCCTCTGTGTTTTGTAACGCAGAGAGGGTGACCACTTGTGCTCTAAAAGGTGTGGAGAGCACCTTTGGCACATAGCCATGCCTCGGTTTCAGGACGACCCTCGAGTCGTTAGGCCCGAATTCTAGGCAATTAGGGCTCATCGAAAGTGCTTGCAAATCACCCACACGCTTAACAGACGCTAGTGCCAATAGCAGAGCGGTCTTTAGCGACAGGGCTTTAAGGCCTATGGACTGTAGCGGTTCAAAGGGGGCCCCCTTCAGGGCTCTCAGCACCGTGGGCAGGTCCCAAGAAGGGACGGTGGGAGGGCAAGGCGGATGAAGCCGTCTGGCACCTCTCATAAATCGGACGACTAAGTCGTTTCTGCCCACCGACTGGCCTGCTATAAGGGCGTGTGATGCCGCTATAGTTGCTACATAGACCTTGAGCGTGGAGGGGGTTCGTCCCTTCTCCAAGAGCTCTTGCAAAAATGACAGTATCACTGATACGTCACAAGAGGTCGGGCTCTCACCATGGTCTGAACACCATGTGGAGAACACAGACCATTTGGAGGCATAGAGGCGTCGTGTAGACGGAGCTCTAGCCTGTGAAATTGTGTCTAGCACACGCTCAGGAGTCCCGCGGGCTCCCGTCGAGCGACCAAATGTGCAGAGACCACTTCTCTGGGTGTGGATGCCAAATCGTCCCGTCCGCCTGAGAAAGGAGGTCCCGTCTCAGGGGAACGGCCATGGGGCTGCAGTCAGCATCTGCGACAGGTCGGCTATCCAGTGCTGATTTTCCCAGAATGGGGCTACAAGCAGAACCCTGCATCTCTGGTCCCTGACCCGCCTGATTACTTGGGGAATCAGAGGGGACCGGAGGAAAAGCATAAAGAAGACGGTTGGGCCAGTCCTGGGACAACGCGTCCTTGATCTTGGAAAAATATATTGGGCAATGAGAGTTGTCTTTTGAGGCAAAGAGGTCTATTTCCGCTCTGCCAAAGACCTCCCATATCTTCTGAACCGTCTGCGGGTGGAGTCTCCACTCTTCTGAGGAGACTCCGCTTCTTGACAGCATATCCGCGCCCTTGTTCAGCTTGCCCGGAAGATGCACTGCTCTCAGGGACCCCAAATTGCTTTGGGTCCATTCCAGCAGTCGCGACGTCAGTCTGAAGAGACGCGTCGACGACAGCCCACCTTGGTGATTTATATAAGAGACCACCGTCATGCTGTCCGATCTGACCAGCACGTGGTGGCTCTTTAGGTCTGACAGGAAGCTCTGGCAGGCTCGTTGAACTGCAATCATCTCGAGGCAGTTGATGTGAAGCCTGCTCTCCTCTTTCGACCATTGGCCGAAAGCGGGTTTCCCTTCGCACAGCGCGCCCCCAACCCTTGTTGGACGCGTCTGTGGAGATCACTTTCCTTCTGCAAACCATACCAAGTGGAGCACCCCGTTCCATCCATTGCATGTCCCTCCAAGGGTCAGGGCCGAAATACAGTCCTGACTCACCTTGATATTCAAGCGTCCGTGACGCCATGCATGAGGTGGAACACGTGGTTTCAGCCAATATTGGAGGGGGCGCATATGAAGCAGCCCGAGCTCCAGCACCGGCGATGCCGCCGCCATAAGACCCAGCAGCTTCTGGAATGTCTTTAGGGGTCGAGAAGCACCTATTTTGAAAGAGGCCGCAAGTCGCTGTAGAGCCGCAGCGCGCTCCTTCACCATTGTTGCCCTCATCGTCACTGAGTCTAACACTGTTCCCAGAAACGATATCCGCCGGCTGGGGGACAGTGAGCTCTTGACAAAGTTCACCCTGAGCCCCAGGCATTCCAGATGGCTGAGGAGCACAGTTCTGTAACCCAATGCCTCCCCCTCTGACTGAGCTAGAACTAGCCAGTCGTCGAGGTAATTGAGAATGCGGATGCCCTTCTGCCTGAGAGGGGAGAGAGCCGCATCCATGCACTTTGTGAACGTGCGAGGCGCCAGAGACAGCCCAAAGGGGAGGACCTTGTATTGGTAAGCCACGCCCTCGAAGGCAAATCTCAAGAACGGCCTGTGACGGGGGGCTATCTGGATGTGAAAGTAAGCGTCTTTCAGATCCAGCGAAAAAGAACCAATCCCCTGAGCGTATTTGCGAGAGGATTTGTTTCAATGTGATCATTCTGAAGCGCCGTCTCATGAGGGCACGGTTCAGATGTCTTAAATCGAGGATGGGGCGCAGCCCACCATCCTTCTTGGGAACCAGGAAGTAACGGCTGTAAAACCCCTGAGTCGCGGTGTGCTGGGGGAACGATTTCTATAGCTCCCTTCACCAGCAGATTTTTCACTTCGGCACGAAGAACGTT
>NW_020526502.1:0-90039 GCF_003368295.1 Carassius auratus | reverse complement strand
ATCTTCCAGCAAATTCGTTGGTTACGCTAATTGAAAACGGTTACGTGTATCGACACAAATTTCCATAACTTTTTGCCAAGCATGGTCTGAAGATGATCCAAATCAAATTTGGTGAAAATCTGAGCAACGGTCTAGGAGGAGTTCGAAAAGTAGGTTTTCAACATGAATCAAAATGGCGGACAGGAAATTTTGCCAAAATTGACAAATGGGGTATCGGTGTTCTCGGCATGACCCAAGGAATCTATCAACATCAGCTTTGTTACAATAGGCTAATGTATGCAAAAGTTATTAGCATTTTTCGAAAAAAATCGTTATAACTATTGACCACAAGGTGGCGCTGCCCCCAATTTTTTGTGTACATTCAGGGCATGGAGCCGGACATTTTTGTAATTATTTGCGAAACGATACGGAACTTCATTCTTAAGATACAGCAATTTACAACTAAATCCAAAATGGCCGACGCCCAAAATGGCCGAATTGGGAAAATTCGGTATCATTCGACTCGGAATGATGCACTGAATCTAAAGACACCAGTTTTGTGATTTTTGGCAAAACCGTTCAGAAGTTATGAGCAAAAACATGCATTTTTCATATCTCCTGACCACCAGGGGGCACAGCGCCGAAACACTGCAGGTAGTCCCAGGGAATGGTTGTTATAAGACCCACCAAGATTGGTCTCAATAGGCCAAACCGTTGCGGAGATATAGCCTCACGTTCACGTTTGCGTGCTTTTCGAAGAATTCGTTCATGAGCTATTCGGAAACGGTTTGAGAAATCAACTTGAATTCCATAACTTTTTGCCAGCATGGTCTGAAGATTATCTGATTCAATTTTCGTGACAATCGGTGCAACGGCCTAGGACGAGTTCGAAAAAGTAGGTTTTACGAACAAATGACGATAGCGAAAAAACTAAGCCTTGCGATTTTTGAATTTCGGTGTCCATTCGACTCGGCATGAGCCAAGGAATCACAGGAAAAAAGAATTTTCATTTTGTGGCTTACGGTTCAAGAGTTATTAGCATCAAGTTTTTGAAAGTTTAGACAATTGGTGGCGCTAGAGAGTTTGAGTTAGAGACTTCAAATTTGCTACGGTTAATGTTCAGACAGTCCTCTATTAGTGTGCCAAATTATACAACTTTCCCGCAATCGGTTCTATGGGCTACCATAGACTTGGGGTGGAAGAAGAGGAAGAATAATAATAATAAATATAGCTGCAAGCAGCAATTACGGGGCCAAGCACTCCAACGGCAAATGTAGGAGCTAAGCATGGCATGGAGCATCACACCAAATGCATTAATGAGCAATAACAGCAATTTTAGGATTATTGTAATTGAAATGGCTAAAAAAATCATAAATACAACCTCTAGTAGCATGATTTACTGGCTTATCAAAATTGACCAATAGGTGGTGCTGTTATCAAGTCAATTTGGTGTACTCTGTGTGACTTTTCAATGACACAAACAAAGTTTGGTGTCAATATGCCAAAGCATTGCAGAGATACAGCCTCAAGTGTCATTTTGTCATTGTGCCTCAAGGTCGTCGCTGTGGTATGCAAAAACGGTTTTGTCTATCGACACAAAATTCATAACTTTTTGTCAGCACAGTCTGAAGATCATCTGATTAAATTTTGGTGAAAATTGGACTAACGGCTGATGAGGAGTTCAAAAAGTAGGTTTTCAACATAAATCAAAATGGCGGACCGGAAGTTCAGCTTAATCTGGCATATTTGGTATCTATGTTTTCGGCATAAACCAGGGAATATTTTGAGCCCAGTTTCCTTCAAATAGGCTAATGCATTAAAAAGTTATTAGCATTTTTATAAGTGTAATTATTCATGGGTAATGAATGGTTTATTACTCTTGACCAATAGGTGGCGCTGTTACCAAATTTATGTGGCATGGTCAGTGTGAGGTAGCGATGACACGTACAAAGTTTGGTGTAAATGGGTCAAAGCGTTGCAGAGATACAGCCTCAAATGCATTTTGGCACCCTTCCAGCAAATTCGTTGATGCGCTTAATGAGAACCGTTTCATATATCGACACGAAATCCATAACTTTTTGCCAGCATGGTCTGAAGATGATACACGTCAAATTTGGTGAAAATCGGACTAACGGTCTAGGAGGAGTTCGAAAAAGTAAGTTTTCAACATTAATCAAAATGGCAAACAGGAAGTATGGCCAATATTCGCATAATTGGTATCAATGCTCTCGGCTTTACCCACAGAATATAGGGAGGCCATTTTAATTTTAATATGTCTAATTAATTCAAAAGTTATTAGCATTTATGTGATATTTCATTATAACTATTGGCCACAAGGTGGCGCTGCCACCAAACTTTTTGAGTATCTTCAGGGCATGGAGCCGAATATTTTTGTAATTATTTGCGAAATGATACGATGATGCGTTCAAAAAATACAGCATTTTGAAACATAATTCAAAATGGCCGACGCCTAAAATGGCCGACACGGGAAAATTGGGTATCAATCGACTCGACATGACGCACTGAATCTACAGAGACCAGTTTTGTAATTTTTGGCCAAACCATTCAGAAGTTATAAGCCAAAATATGCATTTTTCATATCTCCTGACCACTAGGTGGCGCTGTGTCGAAACACTGCAGGTAGTCTCAGGTCATGCTTATTATAACACACACCAAGTTTGGTCTCAATACGCCAAACCGTTGCGGAGATATAGCCTCACGTGTATTTTTGCGTGCTTTTCGTCATATTTTTTCACGTGTCATTCGAGAACGGTTGGACGAATCAACTTGAATTCCATAACTTTTTGCCAGCATGGTCTGATGATGATCTCAGCCAATTTTCGTGAAAATCGGACAAACCGTCTAGGACGAGTTCGAAAAAGTAAGTTTTTCGAAAAGTTGAAAATAGCGAAAAAACTAAACCTTGCGATTTTTGAATTTTATGGTTCATTCGACTTGGCTTGAGCCAAGGATTCAGAGGAAAAAAGAATTTCCATTTTCTGGCTTACGGTTCAAAAGTTATTAGCATACAAACATTGAAAGTTTGGACAAGTGGTGGCGCTAGAGAGTAGGAGTTAGAGGCTTCAAATTTGCTATAGTTAATGTTGGAACTGTCCTCTATCAGTGTGCCAAATTATACAACTTTCCCGCAAACGGTTCTATGGGCTGCCATAGACTTGCGGCGGAAGAAGAAGAAGAATAATAATAAATATAGCTGCAAGCAGCAATAACGGGGCCAAGCACTACAGAAGCAAGCTTCAGACGAACGGCAGGAATGAGTAATTAAGACAGTTTTAAGATTATTTTAGGCAAAATGGCTTGAAAACAATCAACACAACAACTAGTAATAGGATTTATTGGCTTATCACGTGTAACCAATAGGTGGTGCTGTTACCAAATTAGTTTGGAACGGTCAGTGTGAGGTGCCGATGACACATACAAAGTTTGGTGCAAATATGTCAAAGCTTTGCAGAGATACAGCCTCAAATGCATTTTGGCACCCTTGAAGCAGATTTGTTGATGCGCTAAATGAGAACCGTTTCGTATGTCGACACGAAATCCATAACATTTTGCCAGCATGTTCTGAAGATGAGCCACGTCAAATTTGGTGAAAATCTGACAAACGGTCTAGGAGGAGTTCGAAAAAGTAGGTTTTCAACATTAATCAAAATGCCGGACAGGAAGTTCAGCCAAATAAGGAAAACTTTGTATCTATGTTCTCGACTTGACCCAAGGAATCTACAAAGACCAGCGTCATGTCAATAGCCAGATTTATTCAAAAGTTATTAGCCTTTACGTAAATTGAGTTAAAACTTTTGACCACTAGGTGGCGCTGTTTCAAAATATTTTGAATACCTTCAGGGATGGTGTTGTTGGCACATTCTGAGTTTCGTAATATTACACCAATGCATTTGTTTAGTATAGCATTTTATTTCACAAAACTGTATTGAAGTCAATGAGAATTTCATGTTTTGTTCTATTATAGCGCCACCAAGAGGCTCAGTCCAACAATTTTTTTTATATTTGCTCAGAGTGAGCCCATACATATGTGTGTCAATTTTGGTGAAAATATCTCAATTCACTTCAGAGTTATGGGCATTTATATGAAAAAGCACGTAAAAATTGACTGACTCTTGACTTTGATTGAATATTACTACCCCTTACTATCAATATTTTGGCATTTGGGCATTGGCATATAGCTATCGACCTATGTTTCCGAACTTCTGACGGTGGTTTCGTCTCGATCAGACAAGCGGTTTCAAAGATATAGCCAGATGTTTTTTAAGCGCTAAATCACAACGCTACACAAACCGTAAGGCGAAACCTAGAAATGTTTGGTATCGTTGGACTCGGTAAGGTTTCAGGAGTCCAATTTGGTGAGTCTCGAGAAAATAAGTCGACCACACCCAAGGTTATAAGCATTTAAATAAGGATGATCACCACTAGGTGGCGCTGTTTCGAAACTTCTCACGCTCCTTCAGGACATTGTACTGATGACCCATACCATTTTTTGTAACAATCCGTTGATGCGTTCTGAAAATACAGCATTTTAGCACAAAATTCAAAATGGCCGACAGTCAAAATGGCCGAGATGGTAAAATTGGATATCAGTCGACTCGGCATGTTGCCCTGAATCTAACAAGACCAATGTTATGATTTTTGGACAAACTGTTTAGAAGTTATAAGCAAAAATAGCAATTTTCCATATCTCCGGACCAGTAGGTGGCGCTGCGCCGAAACGCAGCAAGTAGCCTCAAGTCATGCTTGTTATGACATGTACCAAGTTTGGTCTGAATAGGATAAGTCGTTGCCAAGATACAGCCTTACGACTGTTTTTGTAAGCACTACATAAAATTTGTTAGAGCGTTTATCGAAAACGGTTTGACGAATCAATTTGATTTGCATAACTTTTGGTCAGCACTGCCTGAGGATGATATGGTTCAATTTTCGTGTGAATCGGACAAACCGTCTAGGACGAGTTCGAAAAAGTAGGTTTTTAAAGAAATTCAAAATGGCGGTCATATTTCTATGACGGAAATGACTTCGTAGGGTGCAATCGAATCGGCATGAGCTCAGAAATTAGAGGAAAAAAGAATTTCGTTGATTGGCCTTAGGGTTAAAAAGTTATTAACAAAATTAAAGTGAAATTTTGGACAGTTGGTGGCGCTAGAGGGATTGACTTAGACACACCAAAATTGGTGTACTTAATGTTGGCACTGTCCTCTATCAGAATGTCAAACCATTACAACTTTCCCGCATTCGGTTCTATGGGCTGCCATAGACGCCCAGTCGGAAGAATAATAATAATAAATATAGCTGCAAGCAGCAATTACGGGGCCAAGCACTCCAACGGCAAATGTAGTAGCTAAGCATCGCATAAAGCATCACACCAAATACATTAATGAGCAATAACAGCAATTTGGAATTATTGTATTTGAAATGGCAAAAAAAAAAAAAACACCAATACCACCTCTAGTAGCATGATTACTTGGTTTATCAAGCTTGACCAATAGGTGACACTGTTATAAAATCAATTTGGTGTACTCTGTGTGTCTTTTCAATGACACACACAAAGTTTGGTGTCAATATGCCAAAGCATTCCAGGGATACAGCCTCAAGTGTCATTTTCTCATTGTGCCTCAAATTCGTCGATGTGGTATGCGAAAACGGTTTTGTCTATCAACTCAAAATCCATAACTTTGAATCAGTATAGCCTGAAGATCATTTGATTCGAATTTGGTGAAAATCGGACATACGGTTGATCAGGAGTTCGAAAAAGTATGTTTTCAACATAAATCAAAATGGCGGACCGGAAGTTCAGCTTACCGTGGTATATTTGGTATCTATGTTATCGGCATAAGCCAGGGAATATTTTGAGCCCAGTTTCCTTCAAATAGGCTAATGCATTAAAAAGTTATTAGCATTTTAAAAAGTGCAATTACTCATGGTTAATGAATGGTTTATTACTCTTGACCAATAGGTGGCGCTGTTACCAAATTTATGTGGCATGGTCAGTGTGAGGTGGCGATGACACATACAAAGTTTGGTGCAAATATGTCAAAGTGTTGCAGAGATACAGCCTCAAATGCATTTTGGCACCCTTCCAGCAAATTCGTTGATGCGCTAAATGAGAACCGTTACGTATATCGACACAAAATCCATAACTTTTTGCCAGCATGGTCTGAAGATGATGCACGTCAAATTTGGTGAAAATTGGGCTAACGGTCTAGGAGGAGTTCGAAAAAGTAGGTTTTCAACATTAAGCAAAATGGCGGACAGGAAGTAAGGCCAATTTACACATTATTGGTATCAATACTCTCGGCATGACCCACAGAATATAGCGAGACCATTTTAATTTTAATAGACTAATTTATTCAAAAGTTATTAGCATTTATGTGATATTTCATTATAACTATTGGCCACAAGGTGGCACTGCCACCAAACTTTTTGAGTACCTTCAGGGCATGGAGCCGAATATTTTTGTAATTATTTGCGAAACGATACGATGCTGCGTTCAAAAAATACAGCATTTTAAATCATAATTCAAAATGGCCGACGCCTAAAATGGCCGACACAGGAAAATTGGATATCATTTGACTCGACATGACTCACTGAATCTAAAGAGACCAGTTGTGTGATTTTTGGCCAAACCATTCAGTAGTTATAAGCCAAAATATGCATTTTTCATATCTCCTGACCACTAGGTGGCGCTGTGTTGAAACACTGCAGGTAGTCTCAGTTCATGCTTGTTATAACACACGCCAAGTTTGGTCTCAATATGACAAACCGTTGCCGGGATATAGCCTCACGTGCATGTTTGCGTGCTTTTCGTCAAATTTGTTTACGTGTCATTCGACAACAGTTGGACGAATCAACTTGAATTCCATAACTTTTTGCCAGCATGGTCTGAAGATGATCTGAGCCAATTTTCGTGGCAATCGGACTAACCGTCTAGGACGAGTTCGAAAAAGCAGGTTTTTCGAAAAATTGAAAATAGCGAAAAAACTAAACCTTGCGATTTTTGAATTTTGGGGTTCATTCGACTTGGCATGAGCCAAGGATTCAGAGGAAAAAAGAATTTCCATTTTCTGGCTTACGGTTCAAAAGTTATTAGCATACAAACATTGAAAGTTTGGACAAGTGGTGGCGCTAGAGAGTAGGAGTTAGAGACTTCAAATTAGCTATAGTTAATGGTGGGACTGTCCTCTATCAGTGTGCCAAATTATACAACTTTCCCCGCAATCGGTTCTATGGGCTGCCATAGACTTGCGGCGGAAGAAGAAGAAGAAGAAGAAGAAGAAGAAGCAGAATAATAATAACGCCAACGATTACAATAGTGCCTACGCACCTTCGGTGCTTGGCCCCTAATAATAACGCCAACGAAAACAATAGGTGCCTACGCACCTTCGGTGCTTGGCCCCTAATAACGCCAACGAACACAATAGGTGCCTTCGCACCTTCGGTGCTTGGCCCCTAATAACGCCAACGAAAACAATAGGTGCCTACGCACCTTCGGTGCTTGGCCCCTAATAATAATAATAATAATAAGAACCGGAACAAAAACAATAGGTGCCTCGCACCTTCGGTGCTTGGCCCCTAATAATAATAATAATAATAAGAACCGGAACAAAAACAATAGGTGCCTCGCACCTTCGGTGCTTGGCCCCTAATAAGAGTAGGTGTAGGGCGTACACGTGCAACCATGCTCCAGGTGCAGCCCTGCCTTGATCTGCTGCAGCCGGGGGTGCTTCTCAATTCTTATTTGTCCTTCCTCGTTTCCTGTCCTCGCTTCCTTAGCTCCACCTCTTCAGGATGTGAGGGAAGGACGAGGATGGAGGACTTGAATCAAGTGAAATGATTTATCCTCAATCCCTTCAGCGTAATAAATATTAATAAAGCAAGATGCCCTGTTTAAAAGGTAAAATATAAATACAAATTATTACAACAGATGTGAAGGGGGAGGAGAATTTATACGTGCGTCACGTTAAGTCGATAAAAGACTTCCGGAGGAGTGAGGAGACGAGTAGGGATTCTGTTGAGAAGCACCCCAGGTGTACTTGCCTGTAGCCTCTCCCTGAAAACATAGCGTGCCCTCTCGCGGCTGTAGACGGTAATGTTTTATCTTGGTTCATTTGTCTTGGTTCATGTCAAATTAATTTTGATAAATAAGTCGCATCTGCATATATGTGGCAGGACCAGCCAAACTATGAAAAGAAGGGCGACGCATAGTCCGGAAAATGCGGGAATATATTTTGAAGAATGTGGGTTACTGAATAGTTGCCGGTAGCCATTCACATCCATAGTATGAAAGAAAAAAAAAATAATGTGAAAGTTACTGGCTACCATCAACCAGTATAACAGTATAACTGTTACCAATATTCTTCTATTTGACATTCAACAAAATAAATGAACTCCAACAGTTTCAGAATTACTTGAGTGTAAGTAAATGATCACAGAAATTAAAATTTTGTGGTGAACTATCCCTTTAATTGTATTCATTCATTTTATCTGTGCATCTTGTGAGAGTGTTTGTGTTGTCTTTCAGAAATTTAAGTGGAGGATGAGATGTATGAAGGTGTGAGTTTGACACCTAGTACATCCAAGCAGTCCTGGGCTCATGAACTCTCTATATACAAACACCACAAGTGATCTCAGACCAGCCTAAAATGAAACAGACAGTTCAGTTCATTTATGGGTGCTTCTGGGGGTAAACTTTAATGCCTATTTATCAGCCCCCTTTAAAGTACACTTATAATTGTAAACATCAAAATTACTGAGGTCACTCGCAGTGAACTGAAAGTAATTTACTGAATGCATTTAACACTTGGCAGCTCCATTTGTGAGTCAAACCGAAACCTGCTGTGGTCTTGTGACATAGTTCTGCAAATAAAATGTGGTTTGGTCTGCTGGGTGGACAAACAACTTATGCACAAGAGTGTGTCTATTACTGGTCATTTGTTGTTCATGTGTGTTTGCTTTTGTCTTCTTTTTATGTTCTGCTAATATAAATCTCAATGTTTTGATTTCCTTTTTTATACAGTACAGTTGTAAGAGCCAATTTTACGTTTCAATAATTTGTATGGTATTGTTTCTTGGAGTGTTGATTTCAAGCATAAACTGAATATATCATATTTGTATCTTTCTTTCTGAGGTAGTTCTGTTTTTTCCTGTATTTATTTTATATATATTTATATATATATTTCAGTACTGTTTCCTATGTTTTCTGATATACAGGCTAATTTCTGTTCTGTTTCTTTAATGGTTACGCCCACTTGGGCGGAAGATTGAACTGGGTTGTTGTTCGTGTATAGGAAATAAGGGAGAAACAGTTTTCTTACCGTTTTCGTCTGTCATTAAAAAATAACTCTTGTTTAAACGTTCAAGGTAACAGCAGTTAAAGGTTTAACAGGTGAAACCTTAGGAAAGGCTACAGGAGCCATCAGGATTTTGTATAGTTTTGTAATTTTGTGTTTGGATTAAACTTTTTTGATTGCCTTCTGTGACGAGTAAGAAGCTTTTTTCCTGTTCCAGTGAAGTTAACATAGGACTTTGCACCTACAACAGTTTTACTGTGGAATAAATCACTGAATCAAATCTTGCTGTTTGATAAACAATCTTAAACCAAACTGTGAGATCGTACTGTGTGATTGAGAAATAAGAAAATACCATCTACTGTACTTTGAGTCTGTGAAACCTAACTGTATGTCTATAACCTGGTATAATCAGATTGAGATCCTGCAGATAAACAATGATAATGGCCGAAGCATGAGAAGCGAAGGTATTTCTAAGAAGCTTCATCTAAACTTGTTTTCACACCTCTCACATCCTGCTTTCATAATGCATATTCTGTGTTTGTCAATTAAGCCTGGTAGAAATTTTAAGAGAAATTCCAGCATTGGAGATATTGCCATAGTAGAGTATCTTAGTAGAACATGATTTTAGTTTATCCAAGGTTTGTTTATAGACCCATATCTGCAAATATTTTTCACTTTACCTTCCCTTATATTTCATCAAAATTCCCATGCTACAGATCTGATTTTTATAAGGCCTTATAACTTATAAGGTTGCACTTATGAGGCCTCCAGACATCTTAAAGTTATAGTTCACCCAAAATGAAAAGTAAGAAAATACTGCTATTTTCACACTGTATAAAGACCACTTCACCGTTCTCTTGAAAGACAACACAAATATGACAGATATGTAACGGATATGCAGATCATCGATTCATGTGTTTAATTCAGATTTTCCAAATGAAACTCTTTTTGCACCAAGTGCCTGGCCTGGCGCCAGCCTGGCTGGACTTAAATTATTTACGATGCCCATGCGAGCTTCAAAGAAGAAACGAAAACCCCCAACCCAAATTCCTCCAACACACTGGAGACAAAGGAAACCTTTTGTATAAGTTCCTTACTTTCATTTTATTATTAATATGTATTTTAATTATGTTTATGGATTGCATAAAATGGTTAATCCTTGTTATGTGAAGAGTATAAGTTGCAAGCTCATACTTTAGGAAATGTCTCTCCTCACTTTAACCTTCTCAAAGAGAGCCATGTTTCTGCAACCCCCACTTTTGCAGGTTGTAAAAGTTTACGACCACACAGGACAGGAGAGAAGCCAAATCAATGGCTTCTTTTGAACAATGCATTCTATGGAATGTATTCATTAACTTTCTGTTTTTATGTTTTATAAATGTATTACGTATTCCCTTTTGGTACATTTAGATGTTTCCCAACATCTGCAGTGTTATCATGTGTTAAGCAAATCTTTAAATGTGTAATTTGATCTAAAAATTAGATCTTTGATCATATATATATTATGTTTAGTCTTGTTCTAATTGTCATGCTCTGACAGACCCATTTATCTAGAACAAAGTAAGGAAATGTATGTAATCTGAAGTACAAACTTGCTAGAAATATCCCTGATGGAATCGGACAGGCCCTAGATCATCGGGGGGGGGGGGGGGGTTGTCTTTTCAGAGACAAAGGAACTTTTCCCTCCGTTTCAGATCGCGGACTTTCATTGGCTGTTTACGCGAAAAAGGGGCATGAACCATTTCAAGCCATAAGAACGACCGAACAAGGTCCGCCTTCTCTTCTTCCTCTTCTTGGTTCTCGGACACGCTGCTCTCCTGTGCGACCCTCCGCGCGGCCTCGTGCCGCGCTCATAGCGCAAACCCCCTCAGCACAGGGGCTGAGAGAAAAAAGCCATTTTAATGGCTCCTTTAGAAGCTTTCGTTTTCGTTCGTTTCTTTTCTTTTCTTTACTAAGTTTATTCAACTATTCGCCTCTCCACGCAAGGAAGACGAACTCTGGAACAATGTTTGTTGAACCTTTCAAATACCGCGCGAGGACAGAACAAAGGACCACGTGCTCCACGCTCACGCCAAGAGCCAGCGCAGCGTGCACGCGCGTCACATGGCCTCCGGCACACGCCCGCTGTTTTCAAAAGGAACACCGCGCAAAGCTCACATTGGACACTCTGCAAGTATCACTTTTCTATGGAGATTTAAATGCTGCTTTAAAGTGTTGTTATGATCTGATTTGTTGTTGGCTTCCAAAAGTTACTGACTATGATTTTCATACCTGAGCTCCTTATGTGATCTCATTCTATTCTCTCTCTCTCTCTCTCTCTCTCTCTCTCTCTCTCTCTCTCTCTCTCTCTTTTATTTGGATTCGTTATGTATTGTATAAAGCTTACTGTTTGTATTGTCGTACGCATATTTACTCTGTGTGATTTGTAGTTTGATGTATTATTAGTTTAATTATTAAAACCCATATATAAATGATTGGCTTGGACTCCACCCCACTCACATTACGAGTCACTGAAATGTTTTGGTCTTTAGCTACAAGCTTTAAATTTAGAAACTAAATTTATCATAATGATAGGATAATGTTTTCGTGGCCAGAGAATATTTTTCCTTGAATTATAAAAAGTGATATCTTTATTGAAAATTGATAGGTCAATCTGGCTTGCTGGACAATCCACTGTTTGATTTGCAGTAATTTACAGTAAGAGATATCACAACAATTGATATGAAGAATGGAATATTGACATATTAATGAGTAAATTACAGTGCCCTGTGATTAGTATTGGTATAGGCAATTGAGCTATTTTTCATAATCAATAAAATTTAATGTAACTGCCATCTGAGATATATATTAATCAAATTCCTGATTAATTATTCAAATTCCCTATATATCATTTGAGTTAATTACTACGTAAAACTCATTGTTGTTACAGATACATATTTTTTACTTTGATAATCAGTGTTATGACTCGAATCTTCCCTCATAAATGGCGCCATCTGGTGGATTTCTAAAAAGAAATCCACTAACAGCCTTATAGAACTGTAAACTTAAAGGGTTAGTACACCCAATAATCAAAATTATGTCATTAATGACTCCATCATGTCGTTCCAAACCCGGGAGACCTCCGTTCATCTTGGGAACACAGTTTAAGATATTTTAGATTTAGTCCAAGAGCTCTCAGTGCCTCCATTGAAACTGTGTGTACGGTATACTGTCCATGTCCAGAAAGGTAAGAAAAACATCATCAAAGTAGTCCATGTGACATCAGAGGTTCAGTTAGAATTTTTTGAAGCATTGAAAATACATTTTGGTCCAAAAATAGCAAAAACTAAGACTTTATTCAGCATTGTCTTCTCTTCCGTGTCTGTTGTGAGAGAGAGTTCAAAACACAACAGTGTGATATCCGGTTCGCGGACGAATCATTCGATGTAACCGGATCTTTTTGAACCAGTTCACCAAATCCAACTGAATCGTTTAAAACGGTTCGCGTCTCCAATACGCGTTAATCCACAAATGACTTAAGCTGTTAACTTTTTTAATGTGGCTGACACTCTCTAAAACAAACCAATATCCCGGAGTAATTCATTTACTCAAACAGTACACTGACTGAACTGCTGTGAAGAGAGAGATGAACACCGAGCTGAGCAAGCTAATGACTCGTTCATGAGTCAAGAACCGGTTGCATTGGTTTTCGGATCACCAGTAGTTCTTTCGGACAGTTCGTTTCAATAAACAGGTTGAAGAAAACGGTTCACCGGTTCTTTTGCGCTTTTCGTAATGACACAATTTGCGATGATTGCCCTTGATTCAAGCCTTCGGTTTACCCGCGCTCACAACATAAGCACAGAATCAGTTCAGAATCAATCACCAAAAGAATCAGTTTGGTTCAGACACTCTGTGTGTTGGTCTGCTTCACGCTGAATCACACATGCGCAGTATCTTCAGCTCCTCGGTTCTCGAATCAGACGCGTCTGACAGAAACGGTTCTTGACTCGTGAATGAGTCATTATCTGGCTCGGCTCGGTGTTCAAAGATGAACGGAGGCCTCACTGGTTTGGAACAAAATGAGGGTGAGTTATTTATGACATAGTTTTGATTATTGGATGAACTAACCCTTTAATGCATCTGTTTTCATTGAAACAGTTCAGGCTCATGAAGATGAACTTAAAAACCGGTAAAAATCAATTATTCCTATTTTATGTTTCACAGCAGACTTATGTGAATCCACTGTGCTTGTATGTGACAGATCACGAAACAAACAACCTCTGCTGTAGGTCATTTCTACTGGAGTATGTTTTTAAAGCAACTGAAAAAGAGTCCAGGATCAGTAAACATTACCATTAACACTATACAGACTTTTACTTTTTTTAAAAAGTGAGTAAAAACATATATTTTCAAGAAATTCCTGTTAAACTATGTTTTCACAAGAAAACCAACGTCTACAGGAACCGAAAGTGACAAATGCACATACTGCATGAGTACATGTTTAAGAGTGAGAGAGATACAGAAAAATATTATTATTATTATATTTATTTATTTTTTAATTCAAAGCTAAACCTGCTTGACAAGTCTGCAACACTGTCCAACTATTTATTTTATTTGGCTGAGATTGAATCTTATGTGTCATTTCTATTATTTTAGCTGTATGAAAACGGTCAATCACAAACTGGTATCAATTTTAATTCAGACGATTTTATGAAATCTTTGTTTTTTACAGAATGTTAAAGAGGAGGAGGATGTGGTGTACGCAGGTGTGGTCACTAGAAGATGACCAATCTTCACACAATTGTACCAGATTGAGCTGAAGTATTTGAGTTTTGAGATTGGTGAGATTAAATTAGCACTCTATTAGCAACAAATGCAAATCAAAATTGGAAAAATGTTGAAAACCACAGGGAGATATTAAACTGCTCTCTTGTTGACAAGCAAGGTTGTTTCCCCTGTGTATTTTGTCAAGTGACCAGATATCCAGTGCTCAGTCAATAAACAGCAGTAAACATCATTTTAAGTGACGTGACATTCAGCCAAGTATGGTGACCCATACTCAGAATCTGTGCTCTGCATTTAACCCATCCGAAGTGCACACACACAGAGCAGTGAACACACACACACACTGTGAACACACACCCGGAGAAGTGGGCAGCCATTTATGCTGCGGCACCCGGGGAGCAGTTGGGGGTTCGATGCCTTGCTCAAGGGCACCTAAGTCATGGTATTGAGGGTGGAGAGAGAACTGTACATGCACTCCCCCCACCCACAATTCAGTTAATACATTTTTTGACCAAAACAAGAACTTTGATATTACTGTGAAACATGAAAAGATCACATACGTTATGCAATATGAACTAAAATACTTTGACCCCAATGCTAGATCCATTGGTTATTTCTATCTATTTATTTCTAAAACGACAATGTATGACTTCATGTTGTGGTTATTGATCATTTATTTTATTTTCATCTGTTTTCATGAGTAAATAAGAAGAAATATCATAACACGCAAACTATACTTTTTTAGTAGAATAACAGTGCTACAGTACAAAAGGCACAGCACAACAACTTTTCTCAAAATAGTTTAAGACTGTTATCTGTTCTGTGAGAGATGAGTTTGGCCTAAAGTGTAAAAAATTAAATCAAGCAAAATTCAATTCAAAAGTGCAAATGTAAACACTATTTTTCTTAGATGTTACTGTATTTTGTCTTTGTAAGCATGTAGCATGAAACTCGATTCATAATGCAATGTGATTACTCACTGTACTCCTTCAGACCCAGGTCCAACACAAATAACCAAATATATTTTATGATTTTACAAAAACAAACAAAAAACAAAAAGTGATTTTGTACATCTACAGCTACAATAAAACTATAAATGCATGACCGTCAATAATCTTTTGCCCACATAATGTGTAGTTACAACATTTAACTGCAGGCAGGGTCGCTGAACAAGATCAAGATCCCGGGCTCTATGCATAGGCAGTCCTAATGATTTAATTTAACAATTAATTAAAATCATGAAACTTGTTAAATTTTACTGCAATTTAGGCCAATTAAAAGTTTAACAAATGTAATGTCACTGGCGATGATTGCCCTTGATTCAAGCCTTCGGTTTAACCGCGCTCATAACACTAGCACAGAATCAGTTCAGAATCAATCACCAAAATAATCAGTTCAGTTTCATCTGTGTGTCAGTCTGCTTCACGCTGAATCACACATGCGCAGTATCATCAGCTAGAGCTGTAATCGGGCCTTAAAAGTTAGGCCCGGCAGGTTTCGGCCCGAGCCCGAAAAGTACATTTTGATTGACAGCTTTTTAAAAGCCCGAACCCGTTTCAGCCCGACATTATTCAAATGTGCGCACGCACACAGCTCTTTTGCCTTTTGTCAACAATGAGTCATTTATTCATGTTTTAACATAATTTACTCATAAACAACATAGACTAGACCACTTAGAAAGTTGGAATAAAGAAATAAAATAAGTCCTTTGTGACATCGTAACATCTCAGCATTCTAGACATTGGCTCATTTAACCTATACACAGACCAACGCACCAATAAAAACGAGTCATTTAAAAAAATTTTTAATTAAGATAAATTTTAAATTAAGATGGGTATTTGGCAATAACGAAATTAAGATAAAGGCTCCGCCGGATTTGCTTCGCACTAGCAGATGATATTTAATAAAAGAATAATGCCAACATTAGCGTAAATACTCTGTCAACATTATGCATTTAAGACTCAATGATTATTTAGTTATCATTTGAAAAACCTTTACTCACAGAGATTAGACTAGGTCTACATGTTTTTTGTCGAGGAAAATGATTGAATCCACTGTAGATGTCTTCAGCGCGTTCCTGCGCTCACTGATGGTGCGTCATTATTCAATCATTATTTTCATTATAAACATGGTCAAAACTTTTCCACACCTCAGAGTTTGCTTTAGTTACTGGTGCAACCAAAACGTAGCCTAATCACCAGAGGCAAGCCTCCGTTACACCTGCTCAGCATTCATTTTCGCATCTTTCTCGCGCTAATCGAAACACATCACATGACCGCTCGTTTACCTCGAAAACCGGAGCGCAAGCCCGAGCCCGGCCCGAGCCCGCATAAGATGATAGAAATTAAGCCCGAACCCGACCAAACCCGTCGGGTCCCGACGGGTCCCGTCGGGTTCGGGCAAAGATCTTCAGCTCTATCATCAGCTCCTCCCCCAATAGCAAATGTCTTCTGGCCCAGATCCGGGCCACACATGACTTTTCTCTTGGCCCAAGTACCGCAAAGAATGACGGCCCGGAAGTGGCCCAGAACTGAATAAAGACTCGGGCCACACATGGGCCATAACCGATCCGAATCTCAGCCAGTTAATCAGCCTTAGCTGGCCCTTAAGTAAACCAGAATCCCCAAATCTGAGCCACACCTGAGCCTTATATAGCCCAGACCCAACCTAGACAGCAAGCAGTGTCGGCCCAGATCCGTCCCGAATGGATTTCACGCAGGCCAGATGTGGGCCGGATACAAACACTATATTGAAAAAACACTTTATTGCTGTCTGGGAATTTTAATATTTCAGATTATTACCTTGTATATTACTATGACATGCTTTAATGTACACACAATTTAGACTGAAAGCAAAAACTTTAAATTTACTCAATAAAATGTAACAGGTCAAGTTACATGTACTCAATCGTTTTTTTTTTTTTACTTAACTTAGTTACGTAGATTTATAATTTCCAAATGTGTAAAATTTACTTGAAAAATGCTTGTGCAAAAACTTGCCAAATAAAAATTAAGTAAATTTACTTATAGTTTTTTTCAGTGTATGCCAATAAAGTGCATTAAACTGAATAGAAAATCAGACTTAAAACCCACACATCATATAACTGTGCAATAAAAAACGTATTGCTTTGGTTTTTCTATTTATTTTCATAAAGAACAAATCAACCAATAAAGAGTGAGTGTATAAAGTATACAGTCTATAAGAGAAACGTAACAGATAGACACATGTAACTTGATCATAATCATTTATTATAGATGTGACAGAGCAGTACCACAGTGGTCCAAATGCAGTCCACTCTGGCAGAATATAATAGTAGTGTGAGGAGCAGGGCATAATTTAAGTTGTTAAACGCTGAAAATACTATCCCAATCCACTCCCTCAAGACGCGCGTTTCTCATTCAAAACACGCATCACTGGAAACACGGCATGTCACAATCTCTGACGAAACCGGCGAGAGCGTTTGATATCGCTGCCGTAAAACTTGTTGTAAAACTTCTTAACGGCACATTTTTAAATAGTTACTATAGCTACAGAGGAAGGAGATACATATCGCCAATGAATGTGGTTTGAATTTGGATCTGTTCCTCACACCAAGTATCAAATGGATACAGGATTTAAATAAAAATAAAATACTTTTATGATAATTTTATTTAATGCTTGTGCATGACAGCAAACTAATAAAAATGATGTGCCCCCACTCTCTATTATAGATCAGTGTGTGTCCATAGTAAACCAAATAAATATTGCATGATAACGGTTAAATACTCTCTCTTATTTGTACCAAGAATAATATAAAATTTAATAAAATTATAATTAAGTGCAGTTTAATGTACTTGACTGATTTGCTTAATTTTGAAATATGTTTCATTCTGTTTTGACTTGCCATTTCAAAGACTACATTTTAACAATACTATACTTCTTTAAAATGTATGTGATCATTTAACCATTATCATGCAATATTGTATTTATCTTGTTTATCATGGGTCTCATAATATGCTGCCAGATCTTAGCCTGATTTGGGCCACATATCACCTGACTGATCTGGGCCACACACCTCCCATCAACGATCAGCTCTCATGTTGTTTGCCGGATCCCCGCCATTCCGTCATTTCCACACATGGCCCAGCTCTGGCTGAAAGGGTACATGCCATTGCCGACAGGAGGCCAGCAGTGCCACCCTGAGGCCACATGTGGGCCAGGTCCGTTTGCTATGTGGGTCGGATCTCGAATCGGACGTGTCTGACAGAAACGGTTCTTGACTCGAGAACGAGTCAGTCTGTTGTTTGTTATCTGGCTTGGCTCTTCTTTTCTCTCTTCACAGCAGTTCAGTCAGTGTGAAATTATGGATAGAACCATCCACTTCCATAACTTTCACTTGGCTATCATACTTCAGAGACATTGTCTTGCTGGAAGGTACCACTGCCAGGCTCAACGGCGCAAAGGACAACACTATTCGGAGTTGGACAGATGTTGCTAGATAGGAAGAAAAGTTGAGATCTCTTCTATGATTCACAGATTTTTTTTGTACTTTTATTTTTCTTCCTCTTTCTCGGTATAAGTGGACGGCTTCATGACATCTGTTTGTACATAGTTCTTTTGAACCTTGACTTGTGATTTATTTCTGAAAGTGAAATTAATCAGAATAAAATAGTTGATCACAAAAAAAAAAAAAAAAAAAAAAACATTTACAAAGCTATCAAAACCGCTCCTTTACGCATAAGATGTGATTAAAAGCCCAAACTTTCATTAATAAGCTCAAATCTATTATACTATCACTTAGTTATGTTTCTATGCTAGCGTAATATTTGCTAGCAGACATTTCAGATAATTAAGGAAGGATGCCATAATCACAGAGGTATAAATATTAACAAAAGTACTTAAAGTAGATTGTGGATAATAATAAAATATGTTACTTAACCAATCTGTCGCAGTTGTTGAACTTTTCTTTGGTATAACTGACGAGAAACAGAGAAGTGGCCCAGAACTGGATTAAAGACTCGGGCCACACATGGGCCATAACCGGCCCGAATCTCAGCCAGTTAATCAGCCTTAGCTGGCCCTTAAGTAAACCAGAATCCCCGAATCTGAGCCACACCTGAGCCCTATATAGCCCAGACCCAAGCCAGACAGGAAGCAGTGTCAGTCCAGATCTGGCCCGAAAGGATTTCACACTGATCAGATGTGGGCTGGATCTGGGCTGACACTATATTACTGTCTGGGAATTTTAATATTTCATATTATTACCTTGTATATTACTATAATTGCAATTTTTCATTTTGTGACATGCTTTAATGTACACGCAATCTATGCCAATAAAGTACATTAAACTGAATAGAAAATCAGACTTAAAACACACACACAAAATAAACGTATTGCATTGGTTTTTCTATTTATTTTTATAAAGAACAAAACAACCAATAAAGAGTGAGTGTATAAAGTATACAGTCTATAAGAGAAACGTAACATATAGACACATGTAACTTAATCATAATAATTTATTACAGATGTGACAAAACCACAGTAGTCCAAATGACGATGCATTGCAGTTGCAGTCCACTCAGGCAGAATATAATAGTAGTGTGAGGAGCAGGGCATAATTTAAGTTGTTAAACGCTGAAAATACTATCCCGATCCACTCCCTCAAGATGCACGTTTCTCATTCAAAACACGCATCACTGGAAACACGACCTCGAGCATCAAATGGATACAGGATTTAAATAAAAATAAAATACTTTCATCATCATTTTATTTAATGCTTGTGCATGACAGCAAACTAATAAAAATTATGTGCCCCCACTCTCTATTATAGATCAGTTTGTGTCCATAGTAAACCAAATAAATATTACATGATAACAGTAACCTGTTATCTCTCTCTCTTTCTTTTCATGTAAGGATTCTAAGATTATTTGTACCAATAATAATAATATAAAATGTAATACAATTATAATTAAGTGCAGTTTAATGCACTTGACTGATTTGCTGAATTTTTAAATAATAATGTTTCATTCTGTTTTGTAGTCTTGCCATTTCAAAGTCTACATTTTAACAATACTACACTTCTTTAAAATGTATGTGATCATTTAACCATTATCATGCAATATTGTATTTATCTTGTTTATCATGGGTCACATAATATGCTGCCAGATCTTAGCCTGATTTGGGTCACATATCACCTGACTGATCTGGGCCACACACCTCCCATCAACTATCGGCCCACATGTTGTTTGCCGGTGTACTGTCGATTTGTCCTACGCTGTCAGATTTCCTTACCTCCCATTAAAACAGTGGGTAGTACAATTCGACAATGAAAAATGCTACTGTAAAGTTATGGTTTATTAACGTCTACACCTACCACAACCCTAATCCTACCCTTACAGTACTGCAAATACAGTAATTATGTGTTATATTCGCGGTTGTAGCTAGAAGGGATACAGCTACAGGAAACCAACAATAAATATTCTCTTCTACCAATTAGATTGTGTTTTTATTAAAGTCTACACCTACCCTAACCATAAACCTACCCTTACAGTAATGCAGATACATTAAATATTGTTGTTTATTGTTGTTTAGCATGGGGAAAAGGATGCGATATTGATGTGCACATCTGCAGTAAACTGGGTTGGAAAATCTGATGGGTAGGATAAATTGTCAGGACACCGAATCCCCGTCGTGCCGTCATTGCCACACATGGTCCAGCTCTTGCTGAAATGGCACATGCCATTGCCGACAGGAGACCAGCAGTGCCACCTTGAGGCCACATGTGGGCCAAGTTCATTTGCTATGTGGGAAGTGCCTCAAACATACGCGCTGTCCTCGTGATACAATATCTGCGGCAGATGACATGGTGTAGCAAGTCTGTTTCATTATATCACGTTCATAACTCCTTACGAAATAGAAAGTTTCACAACTCCGAAAAATTTATTTCCTTTCTTGTCAATATTGTTTGGATGCGCGCATGCTGTATGTCACGTCACTATATTAAAAGCATGTCCATATTCTGACTTGGTGAAAAGAAACACATTTTATCTTTAAGGAACGTTTAATTGCGTGTCTGAAGTTTAATTACCCTCTTTGAGAGCATATAAAGAACGTTCAAAAATGATGGTAATAAAATTATGTGCATACGACGTTGTAGTAACGTTGTTGTTGTTGGAGTAAGTTACCAATATATTATGAATAGAGAACCTATCTGGGACGTTCTTGGTTATCTTGCTACGTTGGAAGGACATGTTATGTGTTACATGTGGATTATAATTTTCGGGAACCGAGTTAAACATAAGTTGTAACCATTGATCTCTAAGTACAGCGTCCCTGGGAAGGCCAAACTAAGATGATTGGACTCAGAGATGAAAATAACAGCGTTTCGACGACATGGCGACAAACACTCTCAACAAACGCAACTCTTCCTTCTTCTCCGTCGGAGTGCAACAACACCACGCCCCCTTTTTTTGTGTATTCATGTGGGAGGAGGTAAGTCAAAAAAACTGTTTTAGTGACATCATTACTGCAGGAACTAGAGGGATGTAGTCCAAACGGGTCGTTTTTGATGTAGGCAAATTCTGTTAAAGAAAATATCTCACTTGGCATTGAATTTTGAGCTTTAGAATTTTGCAGATATTATTTATACTCTAACAACAACATTACACACTAACTAAAGTTTGAAACATGGGATCACGAAGAACGGGACCTTTAAAACCGTTAAAAGAAAAGGCTCAAAATATCACACAGATATAGCCTAATACACTATACACATGACATCTCTTCACTTTTTTTTAATGCAGAGCGCTCCTGACTCCGCTCTGTATTGGAGCCATACCCTTTCGTATTATACTTTCGTGTAATGAAAGATCAAGTCTTTTTTGTTCTATTCTATCATCTGTTACAGCGTGGTAAATTTAGTTTTAGGTCTGATATTCGTTGGATAATTGCTAGGCCTGTAGTACTCAAGTCCGGTCTTGGACTCGAGTCCGGACTCAAGACATTTTTCTGTCGTCTCGGACTTGTCTTGGACTCGTTGAATTTGCACTCGGACTTGTCTCGGACTTGGCCATTGGACTCGCCAAGTCTTCTAGTTGGTCTCGACCGAGTCCAGCAAAAAAATAAAATAAAAAATTTCTCCTTCAAAACAAAACCACATTTGCATGATGTCGCGACTGAAAACGTGTGGAAAACGCTAGGTGCGCCGCTCTCCTTATCAGTGTTGCCAACTTCTTTCAATGGAAAGTAGCTAAACCGTGCCTGAAAAGTCGCTAAATGCCGCTATATGACGTCATATGCTAATTAGCATATTCATGACGTAAGTGCGTCATTTCTGTGCTCATGTACTGCATTTTAATGCAGCCAAAATTCTCAATAAAAGTTTTTTTATTATTATATGTTAATGTTTCTGTTGTCCGACAATGGAATTAATTTTATAATGACTGAAACGCGTTCCATTAATACTAGGCTACATACCAGGTCTCAAAGATGTTAATCTCTGCACTAAAATCCTATTCACGACATTGTCTAATGAAATCACATACACATAAGATTAAGACAATGGTAGTACTGTGATTTTGGCTATACTTGTATGTAAAATAGATTCGGAAACAACAGAATATCTTTTTTTAACTGAAAGTGCTCCTCTCTGCTCGCAGAGGCAGAGAGAGAGAGGCGTGGGCGCACGCTGGGAGAGAGAGCGAGAGAGAGAGCTCGGGCTGCAGTACCGGAGAGTCTCAGAGACTAAATAAGGTCTGTCAAAAAAAGTCGCTAGATTTGTCGCGAGTCGCTTTTTTGGAAAAAAGTCGCTGAGAGGGTCTGAAAAGTCGCTAAATCTAGCGACAATGTCGCTAAGTTGGCAACACTGCTCCTTATTTCCAAAGCACTCTAGCCTGCGCTTGCGCTCCAGTGGCGTTTGCTGTTGCTGGGCAACCATGACCCGCTCTCCATGATGACGCAGAAGTTTCAGCAAAGAATAAATGGAATTCCAGCACTAAACATCCCTTGCAGTAGCTCTGCTAATAGATTTATTTAAAAAATGGCTATCCTTGTACAACTATGATCATCTGTTTCTCCATCTTGCCTTAGCTTTCAGTATTGTTCCGGGAAAGGATGTGCATGACCAGTGGTGCACTTACTGCGACCTGAAAAGTTTAGATGTTTCTAATTTAATTTTCTACCTGTTAGATTGTGTTTTATTTACGTCTACACCTAGATAGCCTTTTTTTTTATCAATAAACGCGTATTAATGCATAGCCTTATGCAACAATTACATATGTAAATATTTTTAAAAAAAAATTTAAAACTTTATATATGACATTACATATTTACATTTTCATGTAACAGCCAGTATTTGTATCTGTAACAATCACAACATTTTTCCTATCTGCATTCGGATACAACATCGTACAGTTACTTGATAAGACTGTTATGACTTTTTATACATTTTTTCGTAGTTATCATTGAACAAGTATGTGTTAAACTGAAATAATTATTAATTTCTAAAATAATATTTATCATGCAAGCAGAGAGATGTCATGACAAACGTTTAGTGATCATTTGAACACGACTGAATCCATTCAATGCACACATTCTCATTACGCAGAACACTTTGAGCGAGTCTTAATGTTAATGAACTTCACTAAACAGATGTGTGTGTTCCGCGCAAACCAGCAAAAGGTAAATATGCAAACGTAGGAGTAGTAGACAATGTATCCGTATCGAAGCTGATTATTAGCCTACTCTTGAGAGAGAACTGATTTGGTTTCTAAGAGACTGAGACGCGCAACTCTGCTGTTTGATTGGTGAGCGCGCTGTGCTTATTCCATTCATTCGTATCATATCGTAGCCTAAGCTTTCAATATTTGCCTTTTAAATATATACAAATAATATAACGTGTAGCTATGATGTATTATTATAGGTAAAATTACTCTTGCAACGCTCTGATTTCTGAGAGATAAACAGAGAGGCGACAACAATGCGGTGTTTGATTTGCGCTCTTTTCACTCAAAGTTTACATTCATTCACTTCTGGCGCTGATTCCCTGGCTCACCTGTTATCTAGCAAACACCAGACTCTGTCAGCTTCAGCCGAGTATTCAGGCAGAATTATTCCTTGAGCGTTATTCGTTTTTTTAAGCCATTATCCGTGCCATTCCGAATAAGGTATTCGGCTTCAGGCACAACCATCCCAGCCGGCATTTCAACGTTGAAACAACGTCAGGTACCATGGTTGAATCAACGTTGAAAAACCTTTCGATTTTGCAAATTGGATCAACGTTGAAATCACGACGTTGACTCACCGTTGAAATCGTGACGTTGAATCAACGTTGAATAACCTTTCGATTTTGCAAATTGGATCAACGTTGAAATCACGACGCTGATTCACCGTTGAAATCCCGACGTTGAATCAACGTTGAATAACCTTTCGATTTTGCAAATTGGATCAACGTTGAAATCGCGACGCTGTTTCACCGTCTTACCTGCATTACGGGTGAATTAGGGTCGTGCTGCAGCCCTGGGATGAAAGCTGAATGAGGTGTTGATTTTGAAAAGTTAATCAGCGTTGATAACACGACGGTGTTTCCCCGTCGTACCTTGCACCGTGTGTAAATACACCTAGATCCTAGTTGGCATTTAGATCAACAATGTACATGCAAGGCTAAAAATCTAATGACTGGCAGCAATGGCTTTACAAACAACTTCAATAAACTACAACATGCTCAAAATTGTCAAACAGCAGTTTAATTTTGGAAACATACTGTATAAAACAGATGAAAATAATCCCACACTTTATTATGCAGAGTATGCATGGAGGTAATGCTAAAAACAGGTAGTAGAACAATCCAAATACAATAATATTTAAAGGTTTTGTGAAATAGTTTGGCACATAAATGCATATTTTTTTGCAGCACTTACAAGACAAACCCTTGTACCTTTATGACTGAAACCAGTGGATCTTTTATTTTGGTGGCAACCTACAGTTTCTGTCAAAAACATGTTTGAGTAATGTGTCTCATTACAAGAGTTGTGTACATTTGTGCAGTGAAAATGTGTTGCACAGTACGAGCAGGGAACCTTCCACCAGTTGATTTCTAACAGAAACCCCCCGGACTGTGTCTTCTTTACTGTGGGGAATGCAGAATGAGATTTCTACCGCAGGGCACTCTAAAATGTTAGAACCAGCAGCCTCGTGGATATAGTGTGGTTGTGCTTCGGGTGATCCTTGAAAGTGTCCCAGCGCTAGGTCCATTCTGACGCCGTCCCCTCCACTCTCTCCCACTTGTGCACTTTCTGTACCGTCCTGTATAAACATTTACATTTAATCATTTAACAGACGCTTTTATCCAAAGCGACTTACAAATGAGAACAACAGAAGCAGTCAGGTGTACAAGCGAACAACAACAGGATACAAGTGCTATGACAAGTCTCAGTTAGTCTAGTACAGAACGCATAGCCAGGTTTTATATATATATATATATATATATATATATATATATATATATATATATATATATATATATATATATATATATATATATATATATATATATATAAAAGACAAGAAAAGAAGGAAAAGTGCTAGCATTAGTTGGTTAAGTTCTGGTGAAAAAGATGAGTCTTAAGATGTTTCTTGAAAATGAGTAAAGACTCAGCAGTTCGGATTGAGATTGGGAGGTGATTCCACCAGCTGGGGCACAGTCCAGGAAAAGGTCAGGGAGAGTGATTTTGAACCTCTTTGGGATGGCACCACAAGGCGTCGTTCACTTGCAGAGTGCAAACTTCTGGAGGGAACATAAGATTTAACCAGTGAGTTTAGGTATGTTCACAATGTTTCACAATAACTTTGATATTGTGAAATATATTTAACTGAAAACTGAATGCAAAATAAATCACACAATATTTTCACTTTACAGTTCAGTAACAGTGAGGTTGGAAACAAAGTGGACAACACTATTCATTAAACACTTATTTAATGTATTCAGATGAAAATGTACAATATTAACAAATTATTCACAAGCAGTGTTTTCAGAGCCCCCAGTTACACTGTTTTAATCAGAACACTAGTAATACAGTGTAGTAAAACAAGTCAAATCAAATTCAGTACATTTTTATTAAACTAAGCACAAAACCTATCACAAAAGGTCAAAGCATCTCTAGCAGAAGTGACAGTGCAATGTAGCAGATGAACAAGTTCTTACCAATGTTTCAAGAACAAGCTGGATCCTCGATGACTCTACAAGGGGAAAGAAGAAATGGTTTACTGAAAAGTTCTTAAAAAGCAGGATTTCATATTATACCATTTCTTTAAACCACTGGTTCTCAAACTTTTATACCAAGTACCACTTCAGAAAATATTTGTTATTAAATATTAAGTTGCACCATAATGACCAACATTACATTTCAGCAGCGTAGTAGGCCAAACTATTCAGCTACAGCTCTACAGTTAAAAAATGAGGCAGTTTTATTCTAATAAGAATATTAATTGTTGTCAGACACTTTACCATGGTAAATACAGTTTGAACATTAACACTACAACTGTGCTTACATACACACCCAGCAAGCAATAGCCGTCATTTCAACGTCTGGGTTAAATATAGACCAGATATAGTCCGGCTATGTGTAACCCACTTTTAGCCCAAATAACATTTAATCTGGATAAATGTATTCTTTTTGCAAAATAACTTGTGAGATGTATGATATTCCATCATGTACGCAGAGTCTACCGTGATTACAAGTTGTTTGGTTTACTTTATTTTACATGTTATATGTGTAGGCTGTGCGTAGCCACGATTTAGCTCGTATTCAGACCCGGCTATTTTAGCCCACTTTTTGTCAAAACTGATTAATTGTATTTTTTTTGCCAGGCAGTGCATGAAATGGTTAATATTCAATCATGTTCGCATTGGTGTGATATCAAGGTTCAATACGTCATTTCATGGCATGGTCGATCACGATTTAGCTCCGAATTGGATGGGCTATATGCGGTCTGCTTTAGCCCACCTGGCGAAATCAAGGCAATCTGGTCTACGTACGGCTTGGCCCAGATTCAGACCAGCAACCTAGAATATTAGTCTTTGAAATGTTTTCGCTTACACAGCTTAATATATATTTTCTGTCAAACATTCATACACAATCTACGATAAAAATATCTAA
The DNA here is from genome assembly GCF_003368295.1 of Carassius auratus. NCBI lineage: Eukaryota > Metazoa > Chordata > Actinopteri > Cypriniformes > Cyprinidae > Carassius > Carassius auratus. The sequence goes on along the minus strand of NW_020526502.1, from coordinate 62,846 downwards.
TCAAATGCAATTGCATTTTCCAACCGCTAGATGGCACAATTGAAACACTACTGAGACATGTCTACTGGGACTAATGCCATTGCCCGACTAGATCACTTTAGCCAAATCTCGCGATAAACATTTCCGCCATTTTATTTTACACGAGGCAGCTGTCGGAGAGCAACGGATGAGCAACAGTCTGAGTGAAAACCTTCACATTTCTACTTCGATCTTGTAAGTATGCATGTTATTTTTGATATGTTTATTGTTTAAATTAGTTAGCTGTTATAATGTGTAGAAACACATTTTAACATTAACATTGCAGAGTACTACTTTTCTCCAAAAAGTTAACGTTACCTGCACGTGTTATTGCAAATGTATCTAAATTCAATGAATGTGGTAAGCATTAAACTATGAAACTTATCATTACTATTTTTTATTATTATAAAGATACCAGTATATATTTGTATTTAAATTAGAGTTTTAGATTTAAAGCACATTTTGTAAGTACTTTACATAAAATTTAACAGCAGCATAGTGCAACATGAAAAGAAATTTAAAAAAAAAATCCTCTCCATTTAATAAAAGGTAGTGGCAAACATAAAGTCTTTAAACTTGTTTGTAAATAATTAAAATATGCAGCATACATTCAGTTTTCAGTGAATTTGTTTCAAATATAAATTTTAATGCTGCTTCTCCATGTTTTGTTTTGACTTTGGAGATATAAAAGTAGCTGGGTACTGTCGCAGATGTCCTGAGAGGTCTGCTCTGGATGGTTCATAGTGCATCAGAAGATTAGAAATTTACTTTGGCCTTAAAATGTTAATTTAATAACCAACTGTAGTTTTTGGATATGAATTTTTTGACAGACAGATAGCCAGTGTAAAAACCTCAGAACTGGAGTGATGTAATCCACTTTATTTGATTTAAAGACACTGTTTATTGCAAATTATCCTGCAATCAGTCAACAAAGTACAGCAATTGAATATACAGAACACTTGTCAGTGACTACCATTAAATGTCTTGTTACCAACATTCATCAAAATATATTTTTTTGTGTGTCTTCAACAGAAGAATGCCATACAGGTTTGGAACCAAGTGAAAGTGAGTAAATGATTACATGTTTTTTTTTGTTTTTAAGTGAACTACGCCTATAAGTATTTTTTATGTTTATTAGAGTTATATGAGTAAGTGATAAAGAATGATTTATAATGATAGTTCACTTTGTGTCTTTGTTTCCGCAGTAATTTCAATTTTTATATTTTTAGGTCAAACTGTTCTTGTCTGTGACTCATATAATGCAGGTCTATATGGTCACCACCTGAAAGAGCATGCACAGAGAAGTCCAAATTAAACAATTCCCCACCATACACACTGATAGCCTAAGACACGAAACGAGCGGTTTGTGTCAGAAAACGAACAGTATTGATATCGTTTTACCTCTTATAACACAGCAACGTCGAAGTGATCTGAGGGCGCGCGTGCTTCGGTGTGTGCGCATTCTGGGCTGGCTTAGTCTAAGTGCGGCGCTTGCGCAAATTAAGCCAGAACGCGGACGCATCACACACCTGGAAGCACACGAGCCCTCATATCACTTGGACGTGGCTGTGTACAAGAGGTAAAAACGATATAAATACTGTTCATTTTCTCACACAGACTGCTCGTTTCGTGTCTTAGTCCATCAATGTGTACTTACGATGGGGAATTAACATTATAATTGATTATGTAACACTGTTATCCCAAGACATGGGATGTCCATGGGATGTCCTTAAGGATGTCCAAGATGTAGGTGTCTTTGTTTCTTTATTGCATCACCATTACGTGAGCAAAAATGTTTAATTATTGATATTAATTATAATATTGATATAAATGATTGTCTATATTGATATAAATTATATAGTCTCAATCTATATTCTGTTAACTCTATCTATTAAATCATCCTAGCAAAAGTGATTGACTAATTAGTTAAAAAGGATTGTCAACAATGTTCTTCTTGAGCAATAATTCTTTCCTTTTTCTCATTTGGCAGACGCAGTGATGACCAGCTTTCCATCAGCTACGGAATGTGAAATAAAAAATGCTATTTCTAATCATTTCAAACAAGCACCAGGGAGGGCAGGGGGTGGGGGTTATGGATCTAAAGTAAACAGTTAATTCTTAAAAATGAATTGTTTTACATATTTTTCCAATGTTTTATTTGTTCATTTTTATGTTTGAATGTTGTCCAAGTTGTTGTTGTCTATATAATTGTTCAAAATAAATCCCTTTATATTCAATTAGTTTGGATGGATTTTTATTTATGAGAACCTGTTATATTTGAGTGAAAAGAATCCTTATGCCTCATTTTGTTGTCTATTACATGTATATGTAGTGTAATTGATGACTAGTCTATTCTTGGGCTATGGTTAGACGTCTATTAGATTTTCACTGACAGCCCAAAATCAGCCTTGTTTTAGCCAAGACCCATATTGCCTGTCTATTAGACGTATGTAGTCGTTTAGCGGTCTAATTGATGACTAATCTATTCTTGGGCTATGGTTAGATGTCTATTGGACGTATATATGTAGTCATTCAATAGCTGTCTGATTGTCTATTCTTGGGCTATGGTTAGACGTCTATTAGACGTATATATGTAGTCATTCAATAGCTGTCTATTCTTGGGGTATGTTTAGACGTCTATTAGATTTTCACTGACAGCCCAAAATTAGCCTCGATTTAGCCTAGACGTCTCGGCTGTGTTTAGACGGCTATTAGACGTCTATTAGACGCAAAATTGCTTGCTGGGCAGGTAAATGAAAAAAAAAAGTTTAAATTAAAATGTAATTTTAAATGTAATTATGTAACAAAAGTTACAAAACTGTACTGTACTTTAACTGTAACATACTTAAATGTGCAAAAAAAAAAACTTACTCAAAGATTAAGTTAAAATATATTAACATTAATTAGTTTAATTTAGTGATTCACCTGCATAACAACTAGAGGGGGCCTGACACTTGAACCATGGCTTTAAACAATCCTTTTTTTTTTTTCATTTTCATTAATTCATTAAAATTATATTATTTAAATACAGACATTTGCACTTATATGTTGCAGAAAACACTTTGAAACTATTATTAGAATAAAAACATATATAACACACCTAATGCATGGGATTCATATCAGGAAAATATGGGAAAATCTCTAAAAGACAGACATTAACACATAACTTACCAGCAACACATTAGGTGAGCATCTAACTTGATCAGCTGTGATAAAGCAATGCAAAAATAGACAAACGGGTATTTATTTATCTGCAGGTTACATGTCCTTTAAACTACCCATTTGTAAACTCTGGTAATACTTTACTATTTTCAAAAGATAATAAAGATAAAGTTAGCGATTTTCTTACCTCATTTTGCCAGGATGTTTTCAGGACCTCGCAGAACACCTGACCCTTCTTGTGTTCACAGTTTTTGTTCTCCATTGACATGTCACGACTCAAATTCGCTCAAAATAAATAAAAAATGTACAGGCAAATATGAAATAATTCGGGACCGACCGAGCAGTCAGTTATAACGAGCAGCAGCTCAGTTAGCCGCCTCAATCACAGAAAGACGACAATAACGGTCATATTTTTAAATGTAGAAAAGCGCGAACCGATTCATTGTCCAGTTTCCTGAATGACAGCCAGATTAACCAATCATGATAGAAGTAATAAAATAAACCTACCAATGGGAGTTGTTTCAGTGTGATTAAGCAGCGAAATGTATAGTTTTTTTGTTGTTAATGATGATAATATTTAACATATACCTTTAGATTTTAGAATAGGTATCATTACTAAAATATTTTTAAATGCTATTAAAATAATAATTAATTTAAATAATTTAATATAAATAATTTAAAAGCTTAACTTTTTTCTACCATTTAGCATTAAACATTTTTAACGTTGTTTCATTAAAACAACTGACTTTATTTCAACCATATTTCAACGTTGAAAGTTGGTCATGTGCTGGAAGTTTTTCAACAGTTCATCTTTAAACGTTGAATCAACGTTGTTTCAACGTTGAAACCACAACTGACCTTATTTCAACCATATTTCAACATTGAAAGTTGGTCATGTGCTGGATGTTTTTCAACCATTCAGCTTTAAACGTTGAATCAACGTTTTTTCAACGTTGAAACCACAACTGACCTTATTTCAACCATATTTCAACGTTGAAGGTCGGTCATGTGCCGGCTGGGATATTACATATTTTATTTTTACATGCAACATAGATAAGGTCATATAGTAACAGCTCCACACAATATTGTAAATCTAAAATTCCCGTCGTACTTGCAAACACTTTGTATGCATTATGGTTAATGCATGCTGGAGTAGTTGATTGTTTCCGACAGAGCTCGACTAGTCTATGCAAGCACTAGCACAGTATGACAAAAATTTCGCTGTATTTATGTGCGCATGTCCAGTAGAGCCAAACGTATCCCTTCTAGCCTTGCTGCGCGCATTCGTCATATCCCGAGCTTTGCGTGTGTCTGTGCACTGTGCCAATTAGGCATAGTCATATACATTTTTGACCACAGATATAATGTCAACAAAAAATAAAGTACATAAAAATTATTTGACCTTACAGTTCCAAACTTTGTTTGTTTATCCAAGTTTAGCTCCCAGGGTAGGACTGGGAGTAAAACCAGTACTCATTAGCAAGGCCCCAAAGGAAGAGAGGCCCCTTGAAAAGTATGAATCTGAAATATATATTTTTTACCTGGATATTTTCATGGGTGGGGGCCATGGGGGCCCATCAGGACTGCCTATGCATAGGGCCCAGGATCTTGTTTAACGCCCCTTTTAGCTTTAACCCTAATTATACACACTTGAACCTAATCAAGCTCTTACTAGACACACTAATCTTCCAGGTGTTTTAAGGCCAGTTGGAGCTAAACTTTTCAGGACATTGGCCATCCAGGATGTAGTTTGGAGACCCCTGTCCTACAGAGTTGTTACTTTGCACATGCTTTTTGATCATTACAAATAATAATGTAAAATGATTTTCTTAGAATAGGAGATATGCTTTCTCTCGCATCACAAACATTATCAGTTGAGTATGTGGTCTTGAAGAGGACCCTTTTTTCTTTCATTTGGACTCGGTCTTGGACTTGGACTCGAAACTTTTGGACTTGGACTTGACTTGGACTCGAACCTCTTTGGACTCGGTCTTGACTCGGTCTCGACTAGTCCTGGACTTGGACTTGACTTGGACTCGACAAAGCCGGACTTGACTACAGCTCTAATAATTGCCTAGGCTGCTTTAGTGACCGTCTGCAAATTTATCTCTCAGTTCAAAACGAAGTCTAATAATTAATACAAATTATGTTAACATTGCCATAATAAATGCATTGTGAGCAGCTGACAGAAAATATTTAACCATTATGACGCTACAGACAATATCTCCACACACAAATTATTTATTTATTTATTTAATTTTGATTGTCTACAGCAGATTATTTGTATTTATATTCATATTTATAATTTTTGTATTTATTAATTAACTAATTTATTTGTGTATACTGGTATTTATGGTTTATGAGGACACAAATGTGTATAAAATCATGGGTACTACAACATAAACATGGTTTATTGCTTCCTGTGTTCCAGTAAAACATAAGGCTTAAAAAAACACCTGTTTTCTGAAATCCAAATGTTGCCATTAGTTTTAAAATGATTAAATATAAAATTAATAGTAGTTATTAAGATTGATATGGTTTAGAATTTGTTAAAACTATGTGTGACGAGTGGGGCGGGGCCGAGGGACGTGGGAACGAGGAGCGAGGCCGGTGGAGTGATTGGAGATGAGCGACTCCTGTGACACTCACCGGTCTCGAGTCCCACGGAGGAGATGGAGGGATATAAAACAGGAGCGATGACTCAAATCCTGGAGTAAATCCCTGCTTAAGCCTGTACATATCTGGAGTTTGCTAGAGAGCATTTGGATGATCCAGAAGAGGATTGGGACAATGTCATATGGTCAGATGAAACCAAAATATAACTTTTTGGTAAAAACTCAACTTGTCGTGTTTGGAGGAGAAAGAATGCTGAGTTGCATCCAAAGAACACCATACCTACTGTGAAGCATGAGGGTGGACCTGGACGACTGATCCATTTAAAGGAAAGAATGAATGGGGCCATGTATCGTGAGATTTTGAGTGGAAACCTCCTTCCATCAGCAAGAGCCATGAAGATGAAACATGGCTGGATCTTTCAGCATGACAATGATCCCAAACACACCGCCTGGGTTAAGAAAAAAAAACGCCTGTGTATTGGAGACGCGAACCGTTTAAAACGATTCAGTTCGATTTGGTGAACTGGTTCAAAAAGATCCGGCTACATCAAATGATTCGTTCGCGAACTGGATATCACAAACTGCTTTGTTTTTAACTCTCTCACAACATACACAGAAGAGAAGACAATGCTGAATAAAGTCGTAGTTTTTGCTATTTTTGGACCAAAATGTATTTTTGACGTGATGACGTGAACGATAGAGATTTGTTCACCTAAAAGATTAATTCACGAACTAACCATCACTAGTGCAATTACCTATAGCCTATATTCAATATTTGGAATATATATTTTCATATTTTATTAGGTTCTTTGATAAGGTTACAATATGAAGGTTGTGACGGCTGGTGAAAGGACAGTCTGGAAACAATAGCGAGTTTAAAGTTTTAATGAGAAGATATGGCTCTGGTACATAAACAAACAATGACGATGAGACAGCGATACTCCGAGGGGATGGTGAAGAGGTGAGAAGTCCAGACGGTGGTGGAGAGAAGGTGAGTAATCCAGATGCAGATGGCGTGAGGCAGCAGGAGAGGGTGGCACAGGAACTGCGGGAATAGAGCCGAAGGTAAGTGTCCGTAGCTGAGTGAATGTGCGAAGAGTGGATGAGGTTCTGGGGAAACACAGACATCCAAACGCAAAACAACACTGAAGCTAGACGGGGGGGTAAACACATCGAACTTCAACGATCTCACAAACACAAGACGTGAGACAAGCCATTATATAGGGGATGAGTAATGAGTGGCAGCTGTTGCTGATACAATTAACGGAGATGCCCACACCTAATCAGTGCAGACGCAGAACACACAGAATTCACCACAAAGTGTAAACACCCCAAGATCACGGTTTACCAACCGTGACAAAGGTCTAATTATAAGTAGCAGTGTAACTTGTGTGATGTCCCCGATGCACGGGTCGGGGGGGGGGGGGGGGTAAAGAAATGTTACTTTATTTGCGGGGCGGGCTGGGGTGGTCCAAATAATTTCATAAAAGCGGGACACGCGGGTTGGAAAAAAATCTGAACCATGCATCACTATCTCAATCGTATTAGAAGAGAAATAAACCACCCCTTTCAAACCGATCTAAATTTCATTCCGATTGAGACATCAATCCGATTACAAACTGATTATTTGGGTGCATGTAAGTGTAGACACTGTACAATACATTTGAATCAAATGGTTATTTACATAGGTGAATACAAGTGCATATCCTGTTTTTGTCAATTAACGTCTTGTATAAATTTTATGAATAGCCCCAGCTAGGGATGGGAACCAAAAACCGGTTCTTATTCGGAACCGGTTTTGTTCTTTGAAAAAAACCGGAACCGTGAGCATTTTCTATTCTAAATAGCGCGCCAGACACGATTCTGGTGTGTAAAGACACAGAAAACGCGAAGCAGGCCTGATTGTACATCTAACAGCAGCGCGCTGCACCTGCCGCCATTAAATTACATTATACTTGTCCCATATTGTCATTCATATACATACTGGCTTCAACTTGGACCACTAAATAAATAGACTGCTATTGTTATGAAAGTATGAGGGTTAGATTATTTAGTGTACAGGTCATTTCAAGACTGGTAAACAAAGTGATAGAACATATTTATTTTAATGCATTTTAAATGTTTAAAAATGTGGAAACCACTCATGGCATCACAGCATCTCCTGACTGCATTATTATTTGTAAAATAGGGACTTTATGGAGAGTGTGTATACATGTTTATAAGTTTAACCTTTATATTTCATTAATAAAGGGAAATTAACAAGTGTCTCAGCCCTCAAGGGACTATTTAGCAGCTTATTCCTGCTTGAAAAGCAAAACGTTATTGATAGTGTAAAAAACAACAACTTTGAAACACATTCTGATTGATGGACTAGCATTACTAAACATTACTTACTACCTTCCAGCAATGCTACATTCAGTGAAGGTAAAATAGTAAAAAACATAGTTCATTTAAATGAAACCAGAAGCCGAACCAGAAAATGTCAAAAAAATATCCCACCCTACTTATGAAGATCTTTACACTGCAATATATGTTGCATTTTGACATTACCAACCTTTAATTTAAGTTGACAGTAAGTAATAAACAGTATTGAGCATTGAGTAGTTGAGTATTGTGCATTTTTCCTTACCACTATTTCTTAATAATTGTTTAATGATTTTAATGGAACCGAAATAAGAACCGGAACCGTTAGGTGGAACCGGAACCGGAACCGGAACCGAAAAATTTCTAACGATTCCCAGCATATGCCCCAGCATATGATTTATAGATATTTATGGTATACAAATGTCCGATTGCTGTTAATTTAGGTTTCAAACTGACAATAGCAAAGTGGCTAACTAACTATACTTTTTTCAGCATTGCAACATTGCTGCCATTCAAAGCCAAAATGCAAACTACATAGTTAATCTATGATCTGTTATTTGTTGATCTGTTCAGTGACTGATGAGTTCTGTTCAAATGTTCATATTCAGAAAAATAAATAATAATAATAATAATAATAATAATAAATAATCAATCCAAATCAAAAAAAAAAAAAAATGTTTGCATGTCAACTTAAGCCTTTTCTTTCAATTGCAGTTCTAAGTGAACATGTACATTTACTGAAAATGTACAGGATGTGAGGCCTAGGTGTGAAAACAAGTTTAGATTAAGCTTCTTAGAAATAACTTTTGCTTCTCTTCTGTTGCTGCTGCTACTTGCTACTGCTACTGACACTATCACTGTTTATCTGCAGGATCATAATATGATTATATCAGTGAGCTGCGGGGATACATTTCAAACATTGAATTTGTATTAGCGGAACTAAAAATAAGACAAAATCAAACACATGAACTACAAATGTCCAATATTAGATACATTCTTGTGCATAAGTTGTTTGTCCACCCAACAGACCAAACCACATTTCTTTCCAGAACTACAGATACAATACCACAGTAGGTTTCGGTATGACTCATAAAAGAAGCAAATGCATTCAGTGTATTTCCATACCATATCAACTTTATTTGTTAAGTGCTTTACAACAACCAAAGTTGACCAAAGTGCTATACAGAAAATAAATAAATAAATAAATAGATAAAATAAAATAAATATATGTACCATTAATAACCACACAATAAAAGCATTCAAAGTAACAAATTGAATCAAGTAAATAATGTCGACATCTCACTACATGTCAAAAGCCAAAGAGAAAAGATGGGTTTTAAGAAGGGTTTTAAAAACAGATAAAGAAGAGGCCTGCTTAACATGCAAAGGCAGATCATTCCATAGGGGCAGACATAGCAAAGGCACGGTCCCCTCTGAGCTTACGCTTAGTTTTAGGCACAGTCAGAAGCAGCTGATCATCTGATCTGAGAGAGCAGACGGGTTTATAAGAGTGTAGAAGCTCAGTGAGGTATTGTCACGGTTGGTAAACCGTGATCTCTGGGTTTTGCACTTTGTGGGTGAAGTCTGTGTGTTACGCGTCAGCACTGATTAGTTTGTGGGCGTCTCCGTTAATTGTCATCAGCAACAGCTGTCACTCATTACTCATCCCTATATAATGGCTTGTCTTACGTCTTGTGTTCGTGAGAGCGTTGTTTCCTGTTTGTTAACCGTGCTTTGCCTTCTTGTGTGTTCTGCTTTTGGATGTCTGTGTCTTCCCCCGGAACCCCGTCCACTCTTCACAACCACCTTCAAGCAACACAACTTACCTTCAGCTCGCTTCCCCGCAGTTCCTGTGCACCCCCTCTTGGTGCCTACTCACCTCCGCCTTCCAGATTCATCATTTCCCTCCACCATCTTGGACAGTTCCTTCATCCCAGCGTTATTTTATTTTCCAGTTTTGTATTGTCTGCATTCTCTCGATAAACAACTCACACAAACATTGTTAACTTGCTTCTAGCTCCTCCTTCACCCAGTTGTCACAGATATGGCGGGGCAAGACCATTTACAGATTTGAAAACAAGTAACAATTTTTAAATGGATCCTAAATTGAATAGGCAGCCAGAGTAATGAAGCTAAAATAGGGGAAATGTATCTTTCATTTTGTATCATTTGGAGACGGGTAATGGAGGACCCACTAACCCCCACATATAGTGAATTGCAGTAGTCCAGTCGTGTAGTTACAAAGGTGTGGATTACAGTTTTCAAAATGTTTTCTTGACAGAATTGGCTTTATTTTGGCCAGCAGCCTTAAATGAACAAAGCTTGATTTGACAGCAGCTTTGATCTGAATGTCAAATTCAAGCTCAGGGTCCACTTTATCTCCTAGGTTTACTCATAGGTATTTACATTTAATTCACCCCAAGTGACCTAAGTACTCGATGTTCACAATATAAGTTGACTTAAAAGGGGACTGTAAAATTGATCAGGGGCGTTTTGTGGTATTTCTGCCTAAATTTGACATACAAATTCAAATGTTTACCATTTAAGCATACAATGGAGGAAATGGGAAAAAATCATTATAAAGAAAGCCCTTTGAACTATAAAATATGAGTGTAATTATATATGTTTCAAATATTTCAATAAATACACACACACACAAACATAGGCGCTTTTTGACTTCTTGAAATCAATCTGTAATTCAGGTTTTATTAGGGGTAGCTCTTTGAAATTTGCTTTATTTGATGCCACTAAATAACAGAATGTACCAGAAAAAAAGTATCTTTCAAATAACAGCTTTTAAACATGAATTATGAATTATAACCAAAGGGAGTATTATTATTATTATTATTATTATTTGCACATTTCTAAATGTGTCATGTCACAGAATTCAGACTCTTAAGGCTCCAAACGCAGCTTGGGCCTGTGACGACCAACAGAATCGTTTCTTTGTGGAGGTGAGATCAGTCAGAGGAAGGGCAATCTGGTTAAAGTTCCGAATGAACCGCTAGTAAAAATTGGCAAACCCCAGAATGCACTATGACTATCTGGGGTGGGCCAATCAACAACTGCCTTTACCTTGGCAAAATCCATTCAGATACCCTCAGGCAAGAGAATAACACCCAGGAATGGAACCGACTGTGCGTGAAACTCATATTTCTCCAACTTGACAAATAAACGATTCTCCAGCAGCCGTTGGAGCACTTGCCTCATGTGCTGGACATGATCATACTCGTTCTGGGAGAAGATCAGGATGTTGTTGATGTAAACAAATACAAACCGATCGACCATGTCTCAGAGCATGTCGTTGACAAGTGCCTGAAAGACTGCTGGGGAGATGAAAAGCCCAAACGGCATAACTAAATATTCGAAATACCCTGTATTGATGTTAAAGTCGGTCTTCCATTCGTCCCCCTCCCTAATCTGAACCAAGTAATCAGGTCCAACTTCGTAAAGATGATTGCCCACTGTAGGAGCTCGAAGGGCGATGACATCAACGGTAAAGGATAACGATTATTTACCGTGCGGAGGCAAAGATGAAACTCGGGACTTACTGAAAACTGCTCTCAAATCATGGTAAGCCGCCGATACATCCACCAGGTTTATCAGCTTCTCCTGCAACACAGAATGAGACAATACTGGGGAAAATGCAGAACCCAAACACTGAGCTAAACAGAAATGGCTCCAAGTCAAAATAGAACCACAGGCCCAATCAATATGAGGGTTATGTTTAACCAACCAGGTGTGACCGAACACCACTGGAGCGGTGGATGAGTGAATAAGGTGAAATCTAATCTCCTCTGCATGATTACCTGATAAAGATAATGTGACAAACTGGGTGTTGTGAGTGATATTAGTAAGATGGGTGCCACAAAGGTTCCTGGCAAAAATATAGGTTCGGCTAGCGGAACAGCCGAAATCTCCAGACGTGTTGCCAATCTGCAATCCATGAAGTCACCCTCCGCACCAGAGTCAATTAATGCCAAAACCTGGAAAACAGCTCCCCCAAACTGGTGGCAGTCGAGTTATAGTGACGCTCACCATGCACTCACCATGCACTCTTGTGTGAAAACCATTGCCCTGCCACAGGGCACGCCGCTACCTCATGACCCGCCTCACCGCAATACAGACACAGCTGATTATCCAGGCAATGGCGTCGCTCTCCTATGGTCAGCTATGTTCTCCTGAACTGAATAGGCTCCTTCTTCTGGAGGATGCGGCGTTGACACATCGTGTCACATGCTGCTCCACATGCGACCCTGGTGATGTGTTCTTGGGGAATCCCCTCTATTCAGTGCCGAGAACGGAGAGTAATCTGGTCGTCGACCCGTATGACGAAGTCGATAAGCTCAACCAAGCCAGAAGGTAGCTCTAGAGAAAAGATCTCGTTCTTCACATGCTCTGCCAGGCCATGGAGGAAGTGATCCCAGAGAGCCTTCTTATTCCAGCCGCAGGAAGTGGCGAGCATGAAGAATTCAATGGAGTAACCAGACACTGACTGCTCTCCCTGCTGAAGCAGCTAAATACTCATGCTGCTTCAATACCGTGTGCCTAGCGATCAACAACCTTGCACAACTCCTTCAAGAATGCCTCAAATGACACGCAACAGTCATGCTTGCTGTCCCACATGGCCGTTCCCCACTATCTTGCTTGGCCTACTAAGAGAGTGATGACGAACACTGCCCTGGATTGCTCCTTGGGGAAACAGGAAGGCTGGAGAATAAAAGTCAGGGAACACTGGGACAGAAATGATTGTCATCGGTTGGGCTCACCCGAGTAACCCAGATTAAGCCGCGGTTCCACGTGGCGAGGGCTGCTGAAAGGCTGGTCGGCAGCAGGTCAAGCCATTCTGCTAGTTGGTTGAGTTGGAGAGAGATTTCCAAGTATTTTCTCCTGCTGTTGACCCAGAAGAGAGCCCTGCTGCAGGAGAGCTCAGCACAGCTCCGTTTCCTCTGCTGAATTTCCATCTCAAAAAATATATCTAAATCACGGCCTATGCTGAAGAATGGGATCTACTTTATTATTACTCTGTTTCTCTCTTATTCCGAGGTCACCATAGCCACCAGAACCAGTCTGCATCCAGATGGTGGATCAGCACCTAAAAAGGACCTCTACAACCCTGAAAGACAGCGGAGACCAGGACAACTAGAGCCCCAGATACAGATCCCCTGTAAAGACCTTGTCTCAGAGGACCACCAGGACAAGACCACAGGACACAGATGATTCTTCTGCATAATCTGACTTTGCTGCAGCCTGGAATTGAACTACTGGTTTCGTCTGGTCAGAGGAGAACTGGCCCCCCAACTGAGCCTGGTTTCTCCCAAGGTTTTTTTCTCCATTCTGTCACCGATGGAGGTTTGGTTCCTTGCCACTGTCACCTCTGGCTTGCTTAGTTGGTGAACACACACACACACACACACGGCAGCCATTTATGCTGCACTGCCCGGGGAGCAGTTGGGGGTTCGATGCCTTGCTCAAGGGCACCTAAGTCGTGGTATTGAAGGTGGAGAGAGAACTGTACATGCACTACCCCCACCCACAATTCCTGCCGGCCCGGGACTCAAACTCACAACCCTTCGATTGGGAGTCCAACTCTCTAACCATTAGGCCACGACTTCCTAAAGTCGTTTTTATTAAGGCTGCTTCATAAAAAAAACAGGTTTGAATACTTTCGCAAGGCACTGTATATTCTTTTTTGTTTACAGAAGAAAGAAACACATACAGTTTTGAAATACATTTTTGTAATTATATTCATTTAATTTTATTATTGCAGTGTAATATTTAATTTTCACAAAACCATTTTCCAATGCTACTTCAGCTGAAGTAATTTAAAACCCAGAACAATTTTTATGTGTTAATATGGACATTTATGTAATAAATGTTGGGTCCCTATCACTCTGTCCAGGTTTGTTTTGTTATAATAACTGGGTTGGCTGTAGATTACCCATTGTTGCATTGGTTATATATTGGTCCATGTATTACTTTGTAAATATCAACCTGCTGTCTGGTATGAGAGCATGGTTAGTTGGTATGAGGGTTTGATCTTCTCTGTTGTTCGTCTTTCCTAGGTCTGATGTCATAAACCAGCACAGCCACAGTAGCCACTCCCACCAAAGCGGAAATGACCAATCGGATCACAGCTTCAGTAACACCACAGCAGTGGACAGATTCTGAAGGAAGGTAAGAACAACAAAGAGATAAAATTTTGCATTTCAGTAAGCACTAATTCTGATCATAGTAGCAAATATGATAAGGAGTATGTATGTAGAAAACGCAACTACATATATGTTGTTTTAGTCAGTGAAATTATCTTATAAACAACAAACAAGGACAACAAGAAAATATATGTATGTGATCAAAAATCAGCTCATTCGATCATCATTATCACTTCTGATATACCTGAACATGGTTGACAATGTTGAGTGTTGTTGAGATGTGTGGTCTGGTTTGTGAATGGATAAGCCACAACACAGCTGTAGCTGTTTTTCTCCTGATATTCCACCTCCAGAGGTAGAGAGAGAGTGATGCTGAGATCAGACACACTGATGATGGACAATAAACTGTTTCCTTTGTACCAGGAGAGAGTCACATGACTCACATTCACCACTGAACACACCAAAGAACAATATGAAGATGATGAAGATTGTGAAGAGTTTCTGCTAATGACAGGAACAGACAGGCGAGCTGGAAAACATGACAGAATGAATTATGTTCAATTGTTTTCATGTGGTGGACCTTTGCAATTGTGTCTTGTGACATTCTAAAAATGCAGCACTCAAGTTAACGTAAGTTCAAATTTTAAGAAATGTGACATGAGACTTGCAATTTCCTCATACCACTAATCACATTACAGGATGTAAAGTAAAAACATATTTTATGTTGTTATTGTAATTTTTATTTTTTATGTTTGACTTGACAGCACCTGGTCATTTTTTGTTATATGAAAAAGAGCAGCTTGAACATTGTGCAAAACATCTCCTGTTGTGTTTTATGATAGAATAGAAATGGATAATTTTTGAGGCTGAATAGTTGTCCACAATTTTTTTTATTGTAACAATTTTGTAGTTGTAGTAATGTAGTTTACACTGTAGTTGTTTACGCACCATATACAGTAACACTGAATCTATATATTATCTTTGTCCTGACTTGATAACGTCCAGCATGTTGACTTGTGATGTTTGTAATGGTCAGAGATCCAGTTTGATGATCCAGCTTCAGTCTGTCTCGGAATCTCCCATTAGGACCACCAGATGTAGAGAAGCTTCCTGTCCCACTGTTGATTGTAGCGATGGGAGTCTTTTCATCTCCAAACTGCCAGGTTAAAACATCATCCGTCTGTAGTTCAGTATCAGTCTGTAGAGTTACTGAATCTCCCTCCATCACTGACACCGTCTTCACTGCATCAACACCAAACACTAAAAAACATAGAAAGTTTCTCAGTCTTACAATTAAGCTCTTATTGAAGTACAAATTAATTTCAATGTTGGTTTGATTACTTTTTAACTTAAATTTTAGAAATACCTTTTTGGCTTTACTCAGATTGGGAGCATGGCAGTAAAGTAAGTTTTGAAAAATTACCTTTTTAATGTTAAAAAGAAAGAAACGTTATTAAAATTCAAAATCCACTTCAAACTTTCTATTGAGCTTTCAGTAATATGAGTTTCATTGTCACACAGTCATAGTTTCAACATGAGATTACTGTGCAACTCTTACCAAAAAATTGTATACTTTAAGTTTATTTTACTAAGTATACTTATGTAAAATTCAATTATATTTTTAAGTATAATTCATGTAGCAAGTATACAAATATCAGTGTTTTAGTACAGTCTCAGTAAACTACTTTTTTAATAGTTTCATACTGCAAGTATACTCATAAGTTTTCTTTAAGTAAACTTTAACTCATACTTTATGTCCCTGTTTAGGTTTGAATTTGTATATTTTTTGTTATAGGAATATCTGAAAATTCTAAAACATCCAAAGAAAGAACAGAGTGTCTGCTTGCAAACAAAAACATTTTATTCTATCTTCATGCATTCTTTTTTTAAACTTAAATGTGGGTAAGTTTAATAAAAAAATTAAGAAATAACATTTTGAACAAAAAGCAGAAAAAAGTCTATGAATTGGATTCAGAATGATAATGAAAATGTAGATCGAATCGATCAACACCCCAAAGATAGACTTAATTATTACCTCTTCATCGGTCAACAATTTATTCAATAACATTACAGTTTTGATGCCGTTTCATGTCAGATGATCGTGTTAGAGTACATGTGTTAGTATCATAGACTGTATAAAAACAGGTTAGAATCTGGTGTTTCTTTTTTCTTCTTCACTTGTGTTTATTTATTTTTTTTGCAGAAAATGTGTACTAGCGCCCTTTAAAATGTAACAATGAAAACACGGATTCTAGGAGTATAGCTCACATATATTTAGACATTTTGTAAGTATAAGACAAGTTTACTTAAATGTCATTTTTAGTATTTTTCTGAGGACTAAATATAAAGATAATTTCTGATAATTACATAATAGGAAAGTAAACTAAAAGCATACTTTCCAATTTTAGTTTAAGTTAAATGTCACCCCGTCCCGTATACGGGACGCCTAAGTTGACTATACTATATTACAATCAAATCTAATCTAATCTTGACAAACTATAT
Source organism: Carassius auratus (assembly GCF_003368295.1). NCBI lineage: Eukaryota > Metazoa > Chordata > Actinopteri > Cypriniformes > Cyprinidae > Carassius > Carassius auratus. The sequence continues at coordinate 46,033 of NW_020526502.1, read as the reverse complement.
ATCGTTGGAAAGGTGTAAGACTCCCAAATATATATTTTACCAATATTTTTTGTAAGTAATAGATGAATTTATGACAAGAGTGCACCCTCAGAAATCTACATTACAAAAGGAGCTTTTACCTTTGTTTAAAAAAAAGACTTCCTCGTTGGCTTTTTCTCTATCACATTTTAGAAATCATCAGAAGTTATATATCACTTGAAAACATAAAATCTCAAAATTCATCCTTCAAAACCCATTTTAAAATCAGACATTGCATTACCATGTAAATGGTACATCAAAATCATGTTACAAAATGTTTTCAGTCATGAATTATAAAAATGTATGTTTGTAACATGCACATTCATGTCTATCTTCAAAAATGTGAGTGACAGTTAACAGGTTAAAAGAACTGTACTAATAGCACACTTGAATAAACTTATTTTCGTAAGGGAAAACATAACTTTTTTTTTGATAATTTATATTCTGCTGCGTATTTTGCATTCAAACGTTAATCTTAACTAAGCAGAAATGTCTCTGTTGTATATTTAACACTGCATTCTTATGACAAATTAACTAAATATGTTGTTAATGTGAGATCACAAACCTGCATACAGACTAGGATTCACAGTGATGTATATATGACAGAATTAAAACTATAGAAACGTGTTTCACAAAAAATTAACTTGCTGCGCCTCAGCACTCTGCGTTTCAGCACTTTTTGTATAGTTTGTATAGTTTATTGGTAGTTTATTATTTATTGAGTGTCACACATGCACAGATATATGTAAAATATAATGTCGTCGTGAACTTTATGACATTAGATTAATAACCGAGGGATGCATTTTCAACCAGGAAGATCCTAGACTTAATATACCACCGGAGCTTTTCAGACCAAGGGGGTCTCTGTGGATTACTTTTCCAGCCAGAAAGCATGGAGGCAGCGAATAGAGAGAAAGCAGAAGTGAGACTCCAGAGCTGGGATACGAGCTAGGCTGTGCATAGCTGCCGGACTGCTTCAGTTACACTGACTGGACTGTGTTTGTAGATGACAATATTGATACTTACACGTCCTCTGTGCTGTTTTATATAAAATTGCTGTATTGAAAATGTGACCACATCAAAATGGATTTGCATGTTTCCAAATAGCAAGCCGTGGATGACTAAAAACATTAAATTCCTGCTGAAGGCCCCGAATTCTACTTTCTGTTCTGGAAACATTCAGCAATACAGTGCAGCCAGAACAAACCTACAGTACCAACAGTCATGTACTCATCATCCAACCTACTGAAGTGATACACATTGTCCGCAAAATCAACATACGGAAAGCAGCTGGTCCAGATGGCATCACAGGACATGTCCTCAGGGACTGTGCCACAGATGGGTGAGGTATGTACAAATATATTTAACCTTTCTCTGTTGCATTGTTCCATCATGCCTGAAGACGTCCACAATACTGCCAGTACCAAAGCAGGCTGCCATAACATCCCTCAATGATTGTAGGCCCATTGCACTGACACCTGTAATCACGAAATGTCTGGAGAGGCTGGTCCGGCATTACATCAAGGTTGCTCTTCCACTTACTCTGGACCCTTACCAGTATGCATATAGGGCCAACAGGTCGACAGATAACGTAATCTCCAAGGCTCTCCACACTGTACTGTGCCCCCTGGAACACCAAGGAATGTATGGACATCTTCTGTTTGTGGACTTTAATACCATCATACCTAGCAGACTGTTTTCCAAGATGTCTGACCTAGGCATTCAATACAACATCTGCCTGTGGATTAAAGACTTCTTAACACAGCGGCCACAGTCTGTACGGATGGGCTCACATCACTCCTCAACTCCGACACTCAGCACAGGAGTGCCACAAGGCTGTGTGCTGAGTCCATTTCTCTACTCACTGTATACTCATGATTGTACACCATGTCATCATACTAACATCATTGTCAAATTCGCTGATGATACGACTGTGGTGAGGTTGATCACCAGAGGCACTGGGTATGCCTACAGAGAGGAGGTACAGAAACTAATGATGTGGTGTACAGAATATAATCAAGAAAACAAAAGAACTCATCATTGACTTCAGAAAGAAACAGGATGTCCATACACCATTGTACATGAATGGAGAGAAGGTGGAGAGAGTGTCTGGGAACACACATCTCTGAGGACCTTTCATGGACAATAAGCATCATGGCTCTAGTCAAGAAGGCACAAAAGCGACTGTACGTTTTAAGAATGCGCAAGAAGATTAACCAAAGATTGCAGAGAACATCACAAACCAACAGATACCTGCCCTGGAAGATATATTCATTACACGTTGCCTGAAGAAAACACACAACATTCTAAAGGATTCAATCATCCCGCCCATAATCTGTTTGCACTGCTACCCTTTGAAAAACACTATAGGTCCATTAAAACACGCACCACAAGATTCATGAACAGTTTTTAAACAAAAGCTCTTTCCCTACAGAAGTCTGAAATGAAACAAGAAAAAAAAACACACTACAACTAATTCTTGATATTCAAGAGCATGCATTGATGACAATAACATCTGTGCACTTTTCTTTATATTTATCTCTTATTTCTATTTTTCTTTTCCAGCCAGAAAGCAATGGAGGCAGCGGAGAGAGAGAAAGCAGAAGTGAGACTCCAGAGCTGGAGTCTCCATTTCGTTATATGTCTCTTAACAATGACAATAAAAGATTCATTGAATTGAATTGAAATTGACTTACCAGCCAAGTGCCAAAAGCACAAACAGCAAACAACAAATGAGTGAAGCATTTCCTTAACTAATCTCAATCAAAATGTTTTTAAAGATGATCCAAGGGTTTTGTCGTTTGTAGGAAAGTCCTGCAGATGCACACAAGGGTATTACTACTCCAGTTTTAAGGTAATGTGAGTCTGAGAGAGAGAGTGTGTATTTGTATGTGTGTGTGTGTGTGTGAGAGAGAGAGAGAGAGAGAGAGAGAGAGAGAGAGAGATGGGGGTTGGTTTCACATCTGCAATCTACAAATGTTATTTTGGACACTGACAACTCGTTATAAAAAAAAAATAAAATAAAAAAATAAATAAATAAAAAAAACTTATTACAGTTTTGTCATTGTGTTTTGATTAGTTTCATATCATGATTTTATGTTAAAACTTAACAGTTGCCACAGCCATCAAATAGTAGGTCAAACCACATCTCTTTATGGACAACTAACTCAGAGACTGAGCTGGTAACATTCTGAGCATCACATTTATTCTATCTGCAGGGTAAAACACAACCTATATGCAGTCAGTGATTGACAAATGTATGGATTTTATCATCAGACTGTGAAGATGAAAATTGAAATGGCACCACAGAATATCTTTGGGGCTAGAATGACCATCCATGTGCTTTCTAAGACAAGGGTCAGCCGTTTTAATGTACACGGGGTGTTTATTTGACGTTTCAAGATGTATGTGTGCTATCAAAAAAAAAAAAAAAAAAAAAAACAATAGCTTCACATCCTTTGAAAGAACTGTTAAGTATATTCGTCAGGGGTACAGATTTTATACCAATAGGTGTTTTATTTATTTATTTATTTTTTAAATTGAATTCTTTCTCTTTCATATGCCATACAATTGATTAGTGCTCTACAGTTTCTGGAAGTCAACATTTGTTGCACTGACCAGAACCATGTTTCCCTATCATTTGAAGTGATTTGTTGATGGCAGAATAACCAATTTTCAAACGAGAAATTACTGTATCTTCCTTTCTGTTGCCATAACTAAAACTAACTAAACCAAATTGTTTTTGTATCTTATTCAGATGGCGACCTCACACAATCTGATTTCCCACTTATTGAACTCGCCCTTCAAAATGAAGGATTTCTTCTCTCATTATTCTTTGCAAGATGACAGTGCCTCCATGTGGGCATGTGATGATGACGCAGAAAGGCACTTCAAGAAACACTTGTTTGGTCCCCTACACCCTTCAACCCTTTGAAGTGCTCACTCCATAGGATAAACCTTTTTAAGGCATTAGGACATTGGGATGAGCACTTCAGAATGTAACGCAGAGGATCGATCAGTTCACGCTAACTTCACATCACAACATGGTTTTACGTTTCATGAGTGCCCACTACTGGGACCTGCAATGATCACTCAGAATCTGCTGTGGAGCTGATTTATTATTTATTATTATATTAAGTATACACAGTCTTCAGAAATCACTTCAACTTGCTATATTATGTAAAGACAGCAACTCTCTGCATAAAGCTTATAGGCCTATAATGGCTTGATTCTGAACTTTCATTTAAATCACATATTAGGCTAATAATATTCTATATAAAATCAATTTTGGAATTAGTAGGTTACTTTACATCAATCTAGAATTTTTTTTCATACAGTGTTCCTCAGAAATTACTTCTCAACTTATGCTTCCAAAATTTGATTATTGTGATGTTGCTTATCAGACAGCATAAAAATGAGATCCCTTCAGCATATGATAGACTTTGCAGATTTGTTTTAGGGTGTTATTTTTGTACTCATCATTGTATAATGTATGATGTACTCCAGTTGCCATCTTTGCACATAAGACGACATATTCACTGGCTTCAATTTATATTCAAATGTATTCATTTTTTACATCAATATATATATATATATATATATATATATATATATATATATATATATATATATATATATATATATATATATTTATTTATTTATTTAGTAATCTTTTTCCTTATATGATCAAGTTTGGCATTCTGGTCAGACCTATTTTATTTATTTGTATTTTTTTTTGTTGTTGTTGTTGTTCCTTGATAAATTAGCTATGTTTTAAGGTCCAATATATTGGAATCATTTACCTGCTGATATTTTGATGTTTAAGCGAACTGTATTATCTTATTTTACTTCGGATTGTACATGTTATTTTTGAAGATATTACTGATTTCTTATAGATATTTTTTAGGCTTATGTTGTGACCAGACCCAGATAGCATACATATCCGGGCCTCATCTGGGCCAACTATGGCACATCTGGCTCAGTTCTGGCAGCGGCAGAGGTTATATGGGCCATCTCTGGCCCACACACATCAAGCCGGTTTTAGTTTGAGTTGTGGCATGCTGTTTATGGGCCAGATCTGGCCCGTGTGAAACAAACCGGCTTTAGTTTGAGTCGTGGCTTGCTGTGTGTGGGCCAGATGTGGCCCGTGTGCAGAGGTGGGTAGAGTACACAAAAACTTTACCCAAGTAAAAGTAAAAGTAATTCTAGAAATATTTACTCAAGTAAAAGTAAAAGTACTAGTCTTGAATAGTTACTTAAGTAAGAGTAAAAGAGTATCGGATAAAAAATCTACTCAAGTAGTTAGTTACTAGTTACTTTAGGTCATATATACAGAGCCTATTTTTATTTAGATATATAGATAACATTTATGTGATGTATATGTGTGTGTATAAATGTATATATTTCATCAGCCTTTAATCCAATTTTTGTAATTTATTATAAAACCCTGTCTGTTTACTTAAGTAACAGATAAGTGTCATGCCATAACATATTTTTAATACGACTGACTTTATATTAAATGTGAATTTAACATTGAAAGTTAATGTGATATAAATATTGCTACTAATCTTTCATTGTTCAGAAAAAGAGCAAATAACATTTACATTATTAAAGATCATTTTCACTGACAGTCTAGAGTTCAATCCCTCCCAGAAACTCCCATTAAAATCACTGAAACTGTTAACACTGTGAAATCAATATCTTAATTATAGATTCGTACACACATCTGCACTTTGTTGTTTCTGACGAGAGAATTCGCCAGAAAGAGGTATTCAGTTAGTGAGCGAGTGAAGGAAGCACCGGCATTTCAGCGATGACTCATTGGAACACCTCTGATTGGCCATTGCGTTCAAAAGCTCAACAGAACCGTGTGTGATTGGTTAATGCGCAGCGCTGTAAAAACGCGTCTGTCTCTGGCTCAGCGCCAGCAAGCGATCACAGATCTGAATTTAGCAGCTGATGATATGACTTGCTGAACGTATTCGCACCGGTGTGATTGTATTAAAATTAATAAAATCTTAATCGGCTATTTTTTGTCTTTTGGAAGCTGCATTCAACTTGACTCCCCTCTGTTATAAGCTCACACGTACAACAAACTAATGTCACAGTGGTGTCGTGTACTGTAATCGAATGTAGCCAAGTTATTACCTGTTAAACAGTAGACAGCACACGCGGTGTTCATCTAATAAGGATCGCCATCGCAAGCAAATAATAGCCTTTGCAGATTTGCTTTCAATTCAGTGCAGTTCCTAGCCCCGTTTTCAACGTTGCTGATGATCTTAAACGTTACAACTCTGAGTGAACAACTTCAGACGCTCAGCGCGTGCGACAGGGAACTGAACGAATCATTCAAACTGATTCATGAACCAATTCACTCGTTTGCCAATTGGATTGATCAAGCCTCTGAACAGAATTGACTCAAAAGAATGAATCATTCGCGAATGGGCATCGCTCATGCAGAGAAAAGTAGACGGCGCGTTTGGAATAAACTGAAGCATTTATAACATTTATTGCATTAAGATAAAGTAACGAGAGGAGCGTCGCCTACAGTAACGAAGTAAAAGTACAGATTTTTTCCAAAAAATTTACTCAAGTAAGAGTATAAAGTTCCCATCTTTAAATATACTCCGAAAAGTATTAGTTACCCCAAAAATTACTCAAGTAAATGTAACGAAGTAAATGTAACTCGTTACTACCCACCTCTGCCCGTGTGTGACAAACCGGTTTTAGGTTGAGTTCTGGCTCGTTGTATGTGGGCCAGATATGGCCTATACCAGGTGATCAGACGTGCCATTTTCTGAAGACACGTCCTGGCAAATCACCTTACTTTACCAGTCAGTGGTTCTAAAACTATTTTGAGTACTGGACGCCCATAATATTTCAGGACACGTAATATAAATACATACACACATTTATTTGACCTACACGGACCTGTTATGAAGCTGCAATGTTATTTGATTTTTTTACATTTTTGTACCATGTCCTCTGGTGTGACACCATGTCCTTTGAACTTTTTCGGAACCACTGCAAATTTTATATGCTTTGTTGTGCATTAATATGACACCCCAAAATTATATATATTTTTTTTATTAAATAGTGCATGTTAAGCTACATAATCCTAGAAAATCATTTTAAATAATTAATATTTGTTTAACTCCTTTTTATACTTTTAAATGCAATAATTACATTCATTAAATTAAGCTCTAATCATCAAAAAAATATATATGAATCTTTAGAATATATGAAAATTTCACTTTTTAATAAAAAAAAAAAAGGTTACAAAAAATGAACTTTTTTCATGATATTCACATTTCTTCAAGATGCACTTTACACACACACACACACACACATATATATATATATATATATATATATATATATATATATATATATATATATATACACACACATTCATACATATATGAGTGTTCTTAAAAGCAACAATACAAAATCTTAAAATTATAAAAGTGCCACTTTGTCCCACTATTATGTGCAGGCCTGGCATTTTGCACTGGGCTATAGAACTACAAAATGAATTTTAAATTAGCAATATCATAATTGTATGACATTTTGAATTATGTAGTGATCTAATTTTATCCACCAAGCAATTGTATGTGAATGTGTGAGACTTATGGTCATGGTTATAGGGAAATAACAAGAAGAACAAAGTGCAGTAAACGGTAAAACTGTTTGCACTACAAACCAGTACGTTCATAATTAAGACAATACATTAAAAATAACATGGTAAGATACAGCAGTTTGCAACAGTAAACAGCAAAACAAGCTGTTTGTACAGCTAATATAGCTGGAATGACACCGAAAGCCAGACACATTAAATTTACAAATGCCGCGCCCCCTCTTACAGAAAAATAATAATAATAAGGGGCATGTTTATTTATGTAACGTAAGCGTGTGACTTTTAAGCGTGCGCGCGGACCGGATGGAGTTGCCATGGAAACGGAGCACAACACTGCAAATGTCACGAGGAAACACCGCGTTTCTCGCTGATTTCACTGTTTTCAGGTGAGTTAAGTCCATAAAATCACACAAATATTACTTATAACTGTTGTTGACACTTCTCGTACTTGTATTTGACTCGCTTCTGTTGTTTATTTACTTTATAGGAATGGTTTAATGCTTCGAAAAAGTCCGTTAGCATTTCTACCATTTTCAGACAACGTATCGTCAGGTATGATAACTCTATTGTGCTCTTATTTATGAAAGTTTGGGCTTTTACTCAAATCTTCATCTGTAGATGATAGCTTTTGACTGTTTTGTTGGTAATCTTTCAATGGATGATTGGAAATTGCTTAATTTATTTAACCTTAACATTTGCACTTTACTGTTTATCGATGACGTCACGTTATCAAGGAGCGCGAAAATTGGCAGAAAACTAAAGTTGTTTTGCTCTTTTATGGTCAACATAAAACTGTTCTGCAATTTCAAAATTGACAAAATAATCCTTCTACAACAAAAGGGAGTGTCCAAGATTTCAATATTTCTGAAGGGAGCTGCTGACAGAGATGTAGGAAGCGCTGAAAAGGTTAATTAACCTAATATGCATCTCAACATATATCGCAATGAATCTGTTATTTTATTTATTTTTTGCATTCCACCTGCTCTAGCTTGTTTCCATCTAATAAACCTGGAACTGCAGACTAAATATTGTTGGCTCTGTGTCAAATTGCTTGTTTTGTTTCTAGATTCTTCAGTGCTGATGGCCTGCTGCATCCAGCAGAGTCGGAGTGAACCTACTGTAAGACTGTAACATCTCCAAGATGCTATTGACCACAAGACTAGTACAGTAAGTCAAACTAGTAATATATTATATGTGGCCCGGTGTGAGTGTTAGTGACTACACCGGACACAGGAATTAATTTTTCTTTTTTTAAGGGGATCATTTATTCCAGACTGCACTTAACAGTGCAGCGTTAATTATGCAAATCTTAAGGGTGTTACACAGTAAGGCTTGTTACAATGGTTGAAATCAATAAAGATATTGTGTTTGACTTTGGACTTAAAAAAAATTATTTTTTCTTTGCATCAAACTCTCTTGTCTCTTTGTTCTCAGTCACCACCTTAACAGGTCAATTACATGAATATAACCAACATAGACAACGATAGTGGACTCTTATACTGAAAAACAAATACACAGAGTGTTACAAGATTTGTCAGCATGCATAGAAGATCAAATAAGGCTGCTTATGTAACATAACATGCATAAAAATGAAATTAGAAGCCACATTTCCCAGTAACGTTAATACATTACACTGGCTAATATTCACTCAATCTCAAATCACAGTAAATTAACACTTGTACACTTTAAACGTCAAATAACTCAAACTTACTGTTCATCATCATAGCATCACCATAGCATTGTACACGCTTTCACAGCCAATGATGAACTCAATTTCCCCTCTGTGGACAGTAATAGACACAATACAACACTGGTTCTTAACATTTGGAAAACACGACACCAGAACAACTGTAACAATCTACTGGTTACAAAAAAACACACATATGCATGAGTATTAAACAATTTTTAGAATGGATTAATTAATAACACTCACTCTGTTGCTTCACACTCGGCCTGAGGAAACAGAAGGCCTACAGAGCTCTCTTCTCCCCTCTATAATCGACCAAGGATGACCACTAATCACTTAATGTTCAAATCACATCATGCACAACAAAATTATCTCAATAATAAACTGGCATTGATGATAATTCAACACTTACGCTTCGAGAACTATTGTCGATCTGATTTCGTCACATGGGTACGTGTCTCGACAGAAATCACGGTCACTCAGCACAATACACAGCCATCCGCATGAACAAAATATTAAAGAAGGCTTTCCAGTCACTATATGTGCATCTCTCTCATTATATTGATAATAACACGGAGTTTTATGGCTTCGACGCTCCACCGCATGAGCAGCATTCAAAACACGTTATGAAAACGCGCTGTTTCCAGGCGAATCTCGCGACACTTACAGAACGTCACACATTCACATTTCTTAAAGGGCTAGCGTATTGGATGGAACATGCTACAGTGTGATACATGCTGAGTCCCTTAACATCAAGCTTTTACTAATCAGTCCAGTGATAACTTTTGTAACTTTTGACCTGGTTACATATATATATATTATACTAGTAATTATTTGATTAAAATATGTAAAAAGAGTAATATTGTGAAATATTATTACAATTTAAAATAGCTGTTTTCTATGTGAATACATTATAAACTAATTTATTCCTGTGATGTGCAGCTGTATTTTCAGCATCAATCCTACAGTCTTCAGTGTCACATGGATCCCTCAGAAATGCTGATTTGCTGCTCAAGAAACTTATTATCAGCGTTGAAACAGTTGTGCTGCTTCATTTTTTTTGTGGAAACCGTTAATTTTCAGGATTCACATATGAATACAAAGTTCAAAAGACCTGCATTTATTTGAAACAGATGATTTTGAACAATTTGATGCATGTAACACTAACATTCAAATGTTTGGAGTCTATCCCAGCCGGCATTTCAACGTTGATTCAACGTTGAAACAACGTCAGGTACCATGGTTGAATCAACGTTGAAAAACCTTTCGATTTTGCAAATTGGATCAACGTTGAAATCACGACGTTGATTCACCGTTGAAATCGTGACGTTGATGTATGGTTGAAATCACAACGCTGATTCACTGTTGAAATCCCGACGTTGAATCAACGTTGAATAACCTTTCGATTTTGCAAATTGGATCAACGTTGAAATCACGACGTGGATTCACCGTTGAAATCGCGACGCTGTTTCACCGTCTTACCTGCATTATGGGTGAATTAGGGTCGTGCTGCAGCCCTGGGATGAAAGCTGAATGAGGTGTTGATTTTGAAAAGTTAATCAGCGTTGATAACACGACGTTGTTTCCCCGTCGTACCTTGCACCGTGGGTAAATACACCTAGATCCTAGTTGGCATTTAGATCAACAAGGTACATGCAAGGCTAAAAATCTAATGACTGGCAGCAATGGCTTTACAAACAACTTCAATAAACTACCACATGCTCAAAATTGTCAAACAGCAGTTTAATTTTGGAAACATACTGTATAAAACAGATGAAAATAATCCCACACTTTATTATGCAGAGTATGCATGGAGGTAATGCTAAAAACAGGTAGTAGAACAATCCAAATACAATAATATTTAAAGGTTTTTGTGAAATAATTTGGCACATAAATGCATATTTTTTTGCAGCACTTACAAGACAAACCCTTGTACCTTTATGACTGAAACCAGTGGATCTTTTATTTTGGTGGAAACCTACAGTTTCTGTCAAAAACATGTTTTAGTAATGTGTCTCATTACAAGAGTTGTGTACATTTGTGCAGTGAAAATGTGTTGAACAGTTCGAGAAGGGAACCTTCCACCAGTTGATTTCTAATGGGAACCCCCCCGGACTGTGTCTTCTTTACCGTGGGGAATGTAGAATGAGATTTCTACCGCAGGGCACTCTAAAATTTTAGAACCAGCAGCCTTAGTGTATACAGTGTGGTTGTGCTTCGGGTGATCCTTGAAAGTGTCCCAGCGCTCGGTCCTTTCTGACGCCGTCCCCTCCACTCTCTCCCACTTGTGCACTTTCTGTACCGTCCTGTATAAACATTTACATTTAATCATTTAACAGACAAATTTATCCAAAGCGACTTACAAATGAGAAGAACAGAAGCAGTCAGGTGTACAAGCGAACAACAACAGGATACAAGTGCTATGACAAGTCTCAGTTAGTCTAGTACAGAACGCATAGCCAGTTTTTTTTTTTTTTTTATATATATAAAAGACAAGAAAAGAAGGAAAAGTGCTAGCATTAGTTGGTTAAGTTCTGGTGAAAAAGATGAGTCTTAAGATGTTTCTTGAAAATGAGTAAAGACTCAGCAGTTCGGATTGAGATTGGGAGGTCATTCCACCAGCTGGGCACAGTCCAGGAAAAGGTCCTTGAGAGTGATTATGAACCTCTTTGGGATGGCACCACAAGGCGTCGTTCACTTGCAGAGTGCAAACTTCTGGAGGGAACATAAGATTTAACCAGTTTGTTTAGGTATGTTCACAATGTTTGACAATAACTTTGATATTGTGAAATATATTTAACTGAAAACTGAATGCAAAATAAATCACACAATATTTTCACTTTACAGTTCAGTAACAGTGAGGTTGGAAACAAAGTGGACAACACTATTCATTAAACACTTAATGTATTCAGATGAAAATGTACAATATTAACAAATTATTCACAAGCAGTGTTTTCAGAGCCCCCAGTTACACTGTTTTAATCAGAACACTAACATTACAGTGTAGTAAAACAAGTCAAATCAAATTCAGTACATTTTTATTAAACTAAGCACAATCAAAACCTATCACAAAAGGTCAAAGCATCTCTAGCAGAAGTGACAGTGCAATGAAGCAGATGAACAATTTCTTACCAATGTTTCAAGAACAAGCTGGATCCTCGATGACTCTACAAGGGGAAAGAAGAAATGGTTTACTGAAAAGTTCTTAAAAAGCAGGATTTCATATTATACCATTTCTTTAAACCATTGATTCTCAAACTTTTTATAAGTACCACTTCAGAAAATATTTGTTATTAAATATTAAGTTGCACCATAATGACCAACATTACATTTCAGCAGCGTAGTAGGCCAAACTATTCAGCTACAGGTCTACAGTTAAAAAATGAGGCAGTTTTATTCTAATAAGAATATTAATTGTTGTCAGACACTTTACCATGGTAAATACAGTTTGAACATTAACACTACAACTGTGCTTACATACACAGGTAAATGAAAAAAAAAAGTTTAAATTAAAATTTTATTTTAAATGTAATTATGTAACAAAAGTTACAAAACTGTACTGTACTTTAACTGTAACATACTTAAATGTGCAAAAAAAAAACTTACTCAAAGATTAAGTTAAAATGTATTAACATTAAGTTTAATTTAGTGATTCACCTGCAAAACAACTAGAGGGGGCCTGACACTTTGAGAACCATGGCTTTAAACAATCCTTTTTTTTTTTTTTTCATTTTCATTAATTCATTAAAATTATATTATTTAAATACCGACATTTGCACTTATATGTTGCAGAAAACACTTTGAAACTATTATAAGAATACAAACATATATAACACACCTAATGCATGGGATTCATATCAGGAAAATATGGGAAAATCTCTAAAAGACAGACATTAACACATAACTCACCAGTAACACATTAGGTGAGCATCTAACTTGATCATCTGTGATAAAGCAATGCAAAAATAGACACACGGGTATTTATTTATCTGCAGGTTACATGTCCTTTAAACTACCCATTTGTAAACTCTGGTAATACTTTACTATTTTCAAAAGATAATAAAGATAAAGTTAGCGATTTTCTTACCTCATTTTGACAGGATGTTTTCAGGACCTCGCAGAACACCTGACCTTTCTTGTGTTCACAGTTTTTGTTCTCCATTGACAGGTCACGACTCAAATTCGCTCAAAATAAATAAAAAATGTACAGGCAAATATGAAATAATTCGGGACCGACCGAGCAGTCAGTTATAACGAGCAGCAGCTCACAGTTAGCCGCCTCACTCACAGAAAGACGACAACAACGGTCATATTTTTAAATGTAGAAAAGCGCGAACCGATTCATTGTCCAGTTTCCTGAATGACAGCCAGATTAACCAATCATGATAGAAGTAATAAAATAAAACTACCAATGGGAGTTGTTTCAGTGTGATAAAGCAGCGAAATGTATAGTTTTATTGTTGTTAATGATGATAATATTTAACATATACCTTTAGATTTTAGAATAGGTATCATGACTAAAATATTTTTAAATGCTATTAAAATAATAATTAATTTAAATAATTTAATATAAATAATTTAAAAGCTTGTTAACCTTTTTCTACCATTTAGCATTAAACATTTTTAACGTTGTTTCATTAAAACAACTGACCTTATTTCAACCATATTTCAATGTTGAAAGTTGGTCATGTGCTGGAAGTTTTTCAACAGTTCATCTTTAAACGTTGAATCAACGTTGTTTCAACGTTGAAACCACAACTGACCTTATTTCAACCATATTTCAACATTGAAAGTTGGTCATGTGCTGGATGTTTTTCAACCATTCAGCTTTAAACGTTGAATCAACGTTGTTTCAACGTTGAAACCACAACTGACCTTATTTCAACCATATTTCAACGTTGAAGGTCGGTCATGTGCCGGCTGGGATGTAACAACGAATTTCAGCACGTCTGTATTTTAAGTTAAAATATATTAACATTAATTAGTTTAATTTAGTGATTCACCTGCATAACAACTAGAGGGGGCCTGACACTTTAAGAACCATGGCTTTAAACAATCCTTTTTTTTTTTTCATTAATTCATTAAAATTATATTATTTAAATACCGACATTTGCACATATGTTGCAGAAAACACTTTGAAACTATTATAAGAATACAAACATATATAACACACCTAATGCATGGGATTCATATCAGGAAAATATGGGAAAATCTCTAAAAGACAGACATTAACACATAACTCACCAGTAACACATTAGGTGAGCATCTAACTTGATCATCTGTGATAAAGCAATGCAAAAATAGACACACGGGTATTTATTTATCTGCAGGTTACATGTCCTTTAAACTACCCATTTGTAAACTCTGGTAATACTTTACTATTTTCAAAAGATAATAAAGATAAAGTTAGCGATTTTCTTACCTCATTTTGACAGGATGTTTTCAGGACCTCGCAGAACACCTGACCCTTCTTGTGTTCACAGTTTTTGTTCTCCATTGACATGTCACGACTCAAATTCGCTCAAAATAAATAAAAAATGTACAGGCAAATATGAAATAATTCGGGACCGACCGAGCAGTCAGTTATAACGAGCAGCAGCTCACAGTTAGCCGCCTCACTCACAGAAAGACGACAATAACGGTCATATTTTTAAATGTAGAAAAGCGCGAACCGATTCATTGTCCAGTTTCCTGAATGACAGCCAGATTAACCAATCATGATAGAAGTAATAAAATAAAACTACCAATGGGAGTTGATTCAGTGTGATAAAGCAGCGAAATGTATAGTTTTATTGTTGTTAATGATGATAATATTTAACATATACCTTTAGATTTTAGAATAGGTATCATGACTAAAATATTTTTAAATGCTATTAAAATAATAATTAATTTAAATAATTTAATATAAATAATTTAAAAGCTTGTTAACCTTTTTCTGCCATTTAGCATTAAACATTTTTAACGTTGTTTCATTAAAACAACTGACCTTATTTCAACCATATTTCAATGTTGAAAGTTGGTCATGTGCTGGATGTTTTTCAACCATTCAGCTTTAAACGTTGAATCAACGTTGTTTCAACGTTGAAACCACAACTGACCTTATTTCAACCAAATTTCAACATTGAAAGTTGGTCATGTGCTGGATGTTTTTCAACCATTCAGCTTTAAACGTTGAATCAACGTTGTTTCAACGTTGAAACCACAACTGACCTTATTTCAACCATATTTCAACGTTGAAGGTCGGTCATGTGCCGGCTGGGATCGCCTTCGATATGAACGCGATATGGCGTGGCTCATTAGCGATCTACGGCTCTGTCTATCAGAGGTGGGACTTTCAAGTCACAAGCAAGTCTTCAAGATTATTTTCAAGTCCTCAAAGGGTTAAAGCTTAAGAGATAATTAAGTGACTAATTAAATGATGATTGTGCATTAGTGATGAACATCTGCTGTTAACAATCAACATCACTGAAGTAAAGAGAAACACAAGAACTACAACTGAATTTAGCCACAGCCTTCAACTGAAAAAAAAGTAAAAGAAAAAAAAAACACTATGCCACCATAATTGTGGTCAAGGTTTGCTTTAAGTAGTGTCTTGACCCTTTTACTAATTCAAACCAATTTGATTCAAAACAATTGCAATATTGTTTTCGCAACAAACATGCATTGTTGAGTCGAACCTCGCAGTAACAGATGATCTTATGCTTTTTTTGTTTATAACTCATGATGACTGAACATCATTAAATTGTGTTTATCTTTGGATAGTAGACTGAGACCCAGCTACTGAACTGAAGTTAAAAAAAAAAAAAAAATCTCAATGTTGAAAGACACGAAAGGAGACCAATGAGTTCGAGACACCCGTCGCTGCAGACTGTAGCGCGGTGACGTCACGTACGTACGTCACGTATGTGTTTACTGCGCATGCGCAATGTGACATAAGGTATATGTTTAACACGCATGCGCGTCGTACATATTGGCGTTACCAAGGAGTATAGAAGCGCTATATACCTAGGGTTACTGCGCATGTACAGGTTCATTCACTTCCGGATGTATGGTGGATTCGAGATTCGTTGGCAGTAAGTCAAAAAAATATTAACTAGGGCTGCACGATTAATCGCATGCGATTGTCATGCGTGTCTCATCAGTAAAGATGGTTCTGTGATTAGCGGTAAATGTCCATCAGCTGCTTTCAAATGGAGCCGCACCTAATATACAGAGCCGCAGATCGTTGACAAGCTACGCAATATCGCGTTCATAATCGCATGCGATTAATCTGCGATTATGAACGTGATATTGCACAGCTTGTCAGTGAATTACGGCTTCCCATCACACTAGATGTGGACTGACATTGCTCAGAAGTCATATGTTGGTTGAAAGTGAAAACCCAACCTCTGTTTGGTGTCAAACTCTAGCGTAAATACTCCAAAAACATGACAATCTTCACTTATTATAAACAAGAGTTATTTCTGTCATAAATGTAAAAAAGTTCTTATTGAGATTAACAGAGATGTTGATGGTTTATTGAAAATTATAGTTTAGTTTGATGTCACCATTATGCTGATCAGTACTTAGGAAGTATGAGTCTTTTCAGTGTTAGCGTTCATTTAGCTGCTGTAATTAAATCTGTTACAGCAAAAACATTGAGAAAAAGATGTCATTCGATAATGTTGGTTACTGGCTGATATTAGAGATGTCTTAATGTAACAATCTGATCAACTGATTTTACCAGGAGTCTGTTCTACGCTATTAATTTAATATTATTGACAATAGCAGATGTGTTGCAACACACAAGGTCCTGACAATTTATGTCATTTTATTTTTATCTGATCTTTTTAAACTACATTGTTTTAGAATCACTTCAAACCATAGGATGCTTAGACATACAGAGACCTTAATAATTAGTGTAAGAATCTCAACAATGGTGACATGCTTCATGCCGCAATGCATTCTGGGTGCTATGGATGAGTTTTGCATGATGTACCCAGAATACATTGCAGCATAAAGCATGTCACCATTGCTGAGATTCATACACTGAATCTTGATGTTTGTGTGACAAATTTATTTTTAAATTTTTGAAATTATCTGCTTTAAATTCAACTGGGTGTCAGGTTGTTGACCATTGAGTCCCTTTAATAAATAATACTTAACTAACACCACACAGTAGCTTGGGTGAAAACAAGTAATCAGACATATCAATCATCAGCAAGCAAACAGCACCATTGAACCACATATTCGTTTGCTGTTTTTGCCACAATAAAGATGACAGCAGCTAAAAAACAACACCGACAAGTCAAGTGTCAAATTGCACAACTAAAGCCAACACTTACCAGCATTATGGTGACATCAAACCAAGCTATTACTTTTAAACAGACACATCCACATCTAAACATCCACTTAAATCTTAATTAGAATGTTATGGAATAATGTTCTAATAATGTTATTGATAAACATTTGTAGAATGTTTTTAGAGAATGTTATCCTATCTTTTGAGAGAACGTTCTGGGAACAAAAATAAAACTACCCGCTAAAAACATTGTTAGAACAATCCATGGGAATGTTCTTAGAACATTTTAGAACAAAGAAAATTCTAGCTGGGAAGTGCCGTTCCATTTGAAACCAGGTGGTGGACATTTACTGCTAATCACAGAACCGGCTTTACTGACAAAGACACGCATGACAATCGCATGCGATTAATCGTGCAGCCCTAATATTAACTTACTTATGTTTTCTTAAAAACAATGTGTGTTTGTGTTAACGGCTTTTAATTGCAACGATGCTTTGGTCATAATCGTATATTGCAATTGCGATTTCAGACATTTATGACATGTATGATATATGTTAGGTTTCAAAGTGACAGGGATTCTGCTGCTGGTCTGTTAAAGGGTCTTTAAAAGTATTTTTTCGCCGACAAATTAGCCTTTAGAGATGTATTTAAATAGAGCAGAAAGACTTGCATTAATAAAGTAGGCTAATGTCACTGATTGTTGCATGTGTTGTTTTTGTATTTGTCATCCTTTTCATTAACTAACATTATCAAAGATTAATAGATACTGTAACATTTATTGTTCATTGTTAACTAATATTAACCATTGACAGCTTATTGTAAAGTGTTACCTCTTCAATTTACCTTTGTGTGACTGACAGAGTTCATTTAAATCTGACATATAGAAACATTAACTTGACTGTAAATGTTCTTTTGTTTAGATGCATACTACAGTCCTCAGAAAAGGAGAAAAGATAACAATAGAACAGTGCATCTCATGCTGTGATAAATATCACTGCCCATTTTGTGAGACCTGGGTCTACAAACCAGTGGACTTGTACAGTGTCACGAAGCATGTGCAGGATCATCTGAAAACAGCTGTTCGTGAAGAAGGTGTGTAGTGTTTGAACATCCATAAACATGGTTTTGTGAGTGGATATGTGTTTTACACTGTTTTTTTTTTGTTGTAAATTTCAGATTTTATTATCATAAGATGCAGCTTAAAATGCAGAGATGTTTCTCATTTTCATTGCTGCTATTGTTCTGCTACAATCATACGAAAAGCACAATTTAACATCCATCTTACAAAATGCAAGCAAAAGAAACAAAAGTTTCCATCTCCACAAAGAACTCCATCACCTATGGTTCTGATTGGTAATACACCTCTGTCTGCAGCTTCTGCTCAGACAGCACCCCTTCTTCAACCTCAGCCTTCTCCAAGTGAACCACGCACATCTGTGTCTCCCACGCCCAGTACTCCACTGTATCAACCCAAAGTATGTAAGGGACCACCACTTCCATCTCCTTTGAGTACCATCACATCTCTACCTCCTGCTTCTGCTTCTGCTTCAAAGAAGAGGCCCACTTCATGTGGCTAGACAGTAAGTTCTTTAACTGTAACGTGTAGTGAGTACTGTAAAAAGTATTTGAGTGTCTGTCTGTTTTTTTTTTCCTGATAACTGTGTTGCCCATTCTATGATCTTTCTCAAGCCAAACCAACATAAATTTTGACTTGACAAACTTTTTAAAGGTAACTCTTTATTAATTTATTTTACATTTTTCAGTCTAAACCTCTTTTTTGGCTCATTTTATCAGTAAAAGAAAACATGCCTTATAATTCTGCACACCTAAATGTAAGTTTATTTAGAAAAAATTCACTTCCAGCCTTCATGGACAATTATATATCACTTATGAATTATTAAATAAAAAATCAATAGTTGTTATTAAGATTTATGTGGTTTAGAATTAGTAAATAATAATAAAAATAAAATAAAAATCAGCTTGCCTAATAATTATGCACACAGTGTAGTTGATGTTAATGTTGATTTATAAATTAAATCTCTTAGGTACTTTACAGACAAAGCAAATAACACCTTTTGCTAAGACCATCCTATAATACATTTCAAAATATATTAAAAATCTTTACCTTGTATGACTCTTTTGCCTTTCTTCAAAATGATTTGATTTTGTTTAAATATTGTTTTTTCTTTTATGTAAATTAGGTGTCGTGAACTGGAGTGCATTTTCTGTAGGATACAGACAGGAGTTCCAGGTGCCGTATTCACTGACCCAGTGCCTATGGTGCCATGAAACATTCAAAGACTGCCCACCTGGCTATGTTGGGAATGGCAGGAGGGGAGTCCTGCATGGATTTTATTCCTACAAAGACTTTGAGGGCTACTGCTCAGTTGATTGTTTTATTAAAGATGGAGGTGAATTTTAGAATGTGTAGGTGCAGATGCAGTTTCTTTTTTCTTTCTCATGTGTCATGTTTATAGTTGTTTTCTCTCTTTCTCTCTTTCTCTCTCTCTCTCTCTCTCTCTCTCTCTCACAATCATATATGTACACACACACAATTATATTTTTTGTACTTTGCAATAAAAAAAAGATTACTGTTATCAGTTTGGTTTTTGGAGGCCCACTTCATGTGAATGCATAAAATGGGATGCATAAAATGGGAAGCAGACACTGAAAATATAAAGTATGTTGTCAATTTAACTGAAAAATACTTTATTGGCATAAATATTTCACATGCAGAATTGTCAAAGTAACAGAAGCATGTATAAAATTATACTAAATAAATAAACAAGAACCAGGACAGAGGACAGATTAAAAGAAATAAAGAAAGGTTCAATTAAAGTGTAGTGTAATGTTACAATATAGCTACACAGTGAAGTACTGCTCAACAGAATGTATATATGTATATCTATATATATATTACTACACAGATATTAGGCTACAGAATAAACACTCTAATTCCGTATATTTTTACCTCAGATGAGACATGATTAAAATCATGGATATGCCCTGTACTACATTTTACTGTTTAGAGTTTTTAAATACTTATCTATTTTATTAGTATGGGCTATTCTGTTAAGAATGCGCATGCATTTTACTGATGTATTAAGTCACACGACGCGAAAACACCTAACGTCACCACGCAATGCAAATTACACACGCATGCGTGTTAGAGACATACCTGGCCTCACTTTGCGCATGCGCGGGAAACACATACGTGACGTCGATACGTGACGTCACCGCGCGACAGTCTGCAGCGAGGACTTCTTGATGAGTTCAGGTTTTTAGACAAACACACTTATCACACGATCCTCAACAGTGGTGACAATTTTTCATACTGCAGTACATGACAGGAGTTTTTACTACGGTTTTACCCAGCATGCAACATTTTGTTGATTGTCACCACTGTTGAGAGTCATATGCTGGGTCCTGATGTCTGTGTGTGTCTACGTAGTACAGTTTTTCAAATTTTGTATGCACTTAGTAGATTTAAAATTCACTTTATTTTTTTTTTTTGCATAGTGTGGTTTTACTGGGTTGATTATGCTAAACTTAAATAGAGCTAATGTTAATTTGATTGTAATCTGACCACCTATCACATACAGATTAATTTCTTCTCTCTGCTTTACAGCACCTCATGCAATGCTACATTAAGAGATCTAACATGACAGTCAAGGTTCAAGAGCCCCACTAAAGCAAACACTGATCTCCATTATGGTTGCATCACTTTAACCAATAAAACATCAACATCTGATCCTCAGTAATTCTCAAGAACAGCAGGTGTTCATCATTAATGCACAATCATCATTTAATTAGTCACTTAATTATCTCATTAACTTGAGTCCCTTTGAGGACTTGGGATATGACTTGAAGTTTGCTTGTGACTTGAAAGTCCGAACTCTGGTAAAAGATGAATGTCAGTCAACAATCCAAAGAAAACTATCTCATGATGTCCAAATCAACATGAATTATAAGCAGAAAAAGCATAAGATTATCTGTCACTACAAGGTTGGATTCAACAATGCATACATGTTTGTTGCAGAAACAATATTGAAATTGTTTTGAACCAAATTGCTTTGAATGAGTAAAAGGGTCAAGAGACTACCTAAAGCAAACCTTGACAACAATTATGGTGGCGTTTTTTTTTTTTTTTTAAGTTTAAGGCTGTGGCTAAATTCAGTTGTAGTTCTTGTGTTTTGCTTTACTTCAGTGATGTTGATTGTTAACAGCAGAAGTTAATCACTGATGTACAATCATCATTTAATTAGTCACTTAATCATCTCATTAACTTTAACCCTTTGAGGACTTGGATATGACTTGAAGACTTGCTTGTGACTTGAAAGTCCCACCTCTGCTGTCTATTAAATGCCACTCCAATTATAAGCAGGTGATGGAGATTTTAGCGGTGATCATGGAAGCAGCTTTACTGATTAGATGCGCATGATCATATCGTTAGATATATCGCCCAGCCCTAGTTTATACTTTACTATGACTGGGAGTGGGGATAGTATTACGATTGGTAACATCTCCGTTTGGTTTTTATAGGATTCTCCTTCTCGTTCTATGCCGTGATTGTTGCTACTGTCTTCACACTATTAAAGTGCTGCGGTTAATACGGCCGCGCTGGCGCGATCATCACTAAAGAGACGGGGACTGCTCGTTTGGTTCTTATCGTGGCGTTATATTTGACCCTGGATTGTGTGGGGGACTATCAGAATCAGAATCAGAATGAGCTTTATTGCCAGGTATGTTTACACATACGAGGAATTTGTTTTCGTGACAGAAGCTCCGCAGTACAACAGAATGACAGCGACAGAACATAAAACACATAATAAAAGAATAAAAATACAAATATGTAGACAGTGAATGACAATATACAAATGACAATTGTAGGCAGGTATATTACAAAGTGAAGTTATGTATGTACATATATATTGTGTGCAAAATTTAAGTGTATACTAAGTATGTGTGTTAGATAAATAAAGTGTGTGTGCATATAAATATAAAGTGTAGTGTGTTCGCCATTATTATCAGCTGTTCAGAAGATGGATTGCCTGAGGGAAGAAACTGGTCCTGTGTCTGGTCGTTCTAGTGCTCAGTGCTCTGTAGCGTCGACCAGATGGCAACAGTTCAAAGAGGGAGTGTGCTGGATGTGAGGGGTCCAGAGTGATTTTGACAGCCCTTTTTCTCACTCTGGATAAGTACAGTTCTTGAATAGATGGGAGAGTTGAACCGATGATTCGCTCAGCAGTCCGGACTACTCTCTGTAGTCTTCTGAGGTCAGATTTAGAAGCTGAGCTGAACCAGACAGTTACTGAAGTGCAGAGGATGGATTCAATGATGGTGGAGTAGAACTGTTTCAGCAGCTCCTGTGGCAGGTTAAACTTCCTCAGCTGGCGAAGGAAGTACAACCTCTGCTGGGCCTTTTTCACAATGGAGTCAATGTGAATGTCCCACTTCAGGTCCTGAGAGATAGTGGTGCCCAGGAACCTGAATGACTCCACTGCAGTCACAGTGCTGTTCATGATGGTGAGTGGGGGGAGTGCAGGGGGGTTTCTCCTGAAGTCCACGATCATCTCCACTGTTTTGAGGGTGTTAAGCTCCAGGTTGTTGAGAGTGCACCAGACAGCCAGCTCTTTTACCTCCTGTCTGTAAGCAGACTCGTCACCGTCCTGAATGAGGCCGATGAGTGTGGTGTCATCTGCAAACTTCAGGAGCTTGACAGAGGGGTCCTTAGATGTGCAATCATTAGTGTACAGGGAGAAGAGCAGTGGGGAGAGAACGCAGCCCTGGGGAGCTCCGGTGCTGATTGTACGGGTGCTAGATGTGTATTTTCCCAGCCTCACTAGCTGCTGCCTGTCTGTCAGGAAGCTGTTGATCCACTGACAGATGGAGGTGGGCACGGAGAGCTGATTTAGTTTGGGCAGGAGGAGGTTTGGGATGATCGTGTTGAATGCCGAGCTGAAGTCCACAAACAGGATCCTCACATAAGTCCCTGGTCTGTCTAGGTGTTGCAGAACATAATGCAGTCCAATGTTTACTGCATCGTCCACAGACCTGTTTGCTCTGTAGGCAAACTAAAGAGGATCCAGCAAGGGCCCAGTGATGTCCTTCAGGTGGGCCAGCACCAGTTTTTCAAATGACTTCATGACTACAGACGTTAGAGCCACAGGCCTGTAGTCATTTAGTCCTGTAATTTTGGGTTTCTTAGGGATGGGGATGATGGTGGAACGTTTGAGGCATGATGGGACTTCGCACAGCTCCAGCGATCTGTTGAAGATCTGTGTGAAGATGGGGGCCAGCTGGTCAGCACAGGATTTCAGACAGGCTGGTGTAACATGATCTGGGCCTGGTGCTTTTTTCCTTTTTTGCTTCCGGAAGACCTGGCGCACCTCATCCTCGCTGATCTGAATTGCAGGTGTGGGGGAGAGGGGGGATGCAGGAGGTGAGAATGGTGAGAGTGCTTGATTGGAGAGGTGTTCAGGATGGGTTGCAGGAGCTGTTAATGGTGTGAACGGTTGTTTGGAGAGGCATTCAGGGCTGGTTGCAGGAGTTGTGAAGGGTGTGAATGGTTGTGTGGGGAGGCGTTCAGGGCAGGTGATGGGTGTTCTTTCAAACCTGCAGTAAAACTCGTTCAGATCGTCTGCCAGTCGTTGATTCTCTACAGTGCTGGGGGGTGGTGTCTTGTAATTGGTGATCTTCTTTAGACTTTTCCACACTGATGCGGAGTCGTTGGAAGTGAACTGAGTCCTTATATTTTCAGAATAATTCCTCTTTGCCACTTTGATCTCCTTTTCCAATGTGTATTTAGCCTGTTTATACAAGACATTGTCCCCCTTCACGTAAGCATCTTCTTTGGCCTGACGGAGCTGTCTGAGTTTTGCAGTGAACCACGGTTTGTCATTATTGTAAATTAGTTGAGTCTTTGTAGGAATACACATATCCTCACAGAAACTGATATATGATGTTACGGTCTCTGTGAGTTCATCCAGATCGGTGGCAGCAGCTTCAAAAACACTCCAATCAGTGAGGTCAAAACAAGATTGTAAATCCTGCTCTGCTTCATTAGTCCATCTTTTTACAGTCCTTGATACAGGTTTAGCTGATTTTAGTTTCTGCCTGTAGGACGGTATAAGATGAACCAGAAGGTGATCAGAACGTCCCAAAGCTGCTCGTGGAACAGAATGAAATGCATCCTTTATTGTGGTGTAGCAGTGATCCAATATATTACTGTCTCTGGTGGGACATGTAACATGCTGTCTGTACTTTGGCAGTTCACGGGACAGATTGGCTTTATTAAAGTCCCCGAGAATGATTAAAACAGAGTCCGGGTGTTGTTGTTCTGTCTCTGTGATCTGATCAGCGAGTTTCTGTAAAGCTGAGCTCACGTGAGCTTGCGGATGGATGTAAACACTGACCAGAATGAACGAGTGAAACTCCCGCGGCGAATAGAACGGCTTGCAGTTAATGAAGAGTGTTTCGAGATTTGAGCAGCACGTCTTCTTTAACACAGTTACATCTGTACACCACCGTTCATTGATGTAAAAGCATGTCCCGCCGCCGCGCGATTTCCCCGTGGATTCTGATTCGCGATCCGCTCTAAACAGCTGAAAGCCCGGCAGATGGAGCGCGCTGTCCGGTATGGTGTCATTCAGCCAGGTTTCCGTGAAACACAGAGCAGCAGAGTGTGTGAAATCCTTATTTGTCCGAGAGAGCAGAAGGAGTTCGTCCGTTTTGTTGGGTAGAGAGCGGAGATTTGCCAGATGGATGCTAGGCAACGGCGTTCGAAATCCGCGCTTCCTGAGTCTGACGAGCGCTCCCGCTCGCTTCCCCCGTCTGCGCGTCCTGAAGCGCTTGATCAGCGCCGCCGCTCCTCCGATAACAACGTTCACTAAAACATCTGAATAATTGAAATCCGGAAAAACATCTTGTGGTGCGTTCTGCCGAATGTTCAGCAGTTCTTCCCTGGTGAAACTGATGGCAGGAATATAACTAAAGACAGGACAAACTAACAAAAACACAAAAACATATGCGGAGCTCGTCACGGAGGCAGCCATCCTGTATCGGCGCCAGCGTTCACAGGATGGCTATTTGGTTCCTTCCACTTGTAAGGGAGCTAGCTGCCCTTTGTGTCTTTGTTTGATTTGAAACCTCTTTTGTTTATTTTCTGTTAACTAACCTCTAATTTTTGGAAGGATAGTTTGTTTGGTTACCTTGATTTTTATTAGGGGTGCTCCGATCACGATCGGCCGATCGTTAATGCGCATCTCGTCAGTAAAGCCGGTTCTCTAATCAGCGGTTAATTCCATCAGGTGCGTGATTTCACATAGAGCCGCTGTTACTACACAGAGCCGTTGTTAATAGAGAAGATGCGCCAAAAAACCCTGAAAATGAAGTGGATTTGCGCATCTTCTCTATTAACAACGGCTCTGTGTAGTAACAGCTGCTCTATGTGAAATCTAGGGATGTTCCGGTACTAGTCTGGACAAATTCCAAATGGAAGTGATCATCCCTATCCCCTTGAAGTGAGGACTTTGGAGTGAGTGGGGCATGTGCGTGCCATTAAGTAGTCGTTAGGAAAGCACTTTGCTAAGGGAGCGACAAAATGTCCTCATTATCTTCAGCTGAGATGTTCCCGTGACAGCGCAGCATGTGTCCGTCAGCAGATGTCGCTGTTTTACTGTTATAAATGTTTATTTTTTTATTTTATTTTTATTGTTGTTAGCATAACCGTTGCAAATAAGCATACATTTAATATTTAAATACGTTTTAAAAATATGCTACACTGTAAAACCCGACCAGTAAACTTAACTCAAACCGTTGGAGTAAACAGATTGCCTTGATTTAAACCATGTAAGTTTTAAAACTTTGCATTCAAGTAATTAAGTGATTAACTAAGTGCTGATTGAGAATTAGTGATGAACAGCTGCTGTTAACAAACAGAATCACTGAAGAAAAGAGAAACACAAGAACTACTACAACTGACTTCAGATACAGACTTAGATGAAATCAACTGAAATAAAATACATGAAATCTCTCAAGATCTGATTAAACAACCCCACAAACAGCATCACCAGCTCCACTTATTAATAACCAGACTGACTTTATTTCTGTCAGACGTCTACAGAAGATCTTATTGAGAATGAACTAAGGTTTAGATATTGATTTATTGTTTCATTTGAAGTAACCATGTTAGAGATCAGTGTTTGCTTTAGTTGGGCTCTTGACCCTTGATTTTTGTCATAGTTTTTTCTCTGGCTGTTATAACTATGTTTCTAAAACACATTTGTTGTAACTCAAAAGCCCAGAAGAAATACCATGAGGTGTTTACCTGTACCTAGGTGTAGGGTGTTATACTTTATATAGGTGATGATAATTATTCATTATTAGTCACAAATATTGATCTGTACAGAGTCTAATCTCTGATGAAACAAATGTGTAATCAGTGGAAGTGGACCTAATAAAAATGACACCAATAGCCAGTGATTCTGTAATAATCAGTTAACTTCATAAACATTTTGTACACATAAATTTGTCTTCTATGCCAGTAACTGGTCAAACACAGACATCAATAATCATAATATGAACCTCAACAATGGTGACAAAAAATATGCTGCAATGCATGCTGGGTACTATTGTAGTACAAAACTCATCCATGGCGCCCAACATGCTCTGCAGCATTTTTTTTTTATGGTCACCATTGTTGAGGTTCATATTCTGATTATTGATGTCTGTGTGTGACTAGCTGACGCCATAGAAGACCAAACTGTTTGGAAAGTCTTTGTATTAACTGATTATCACAGAACCACTGGCTCTTAGAATCACTTTTACTATAAAAAAAATCAAATTACACAACACTTATTTCATCAGAGATTAGACTCCTAGCAGTTCAATAATTGATGATTATCATCACCAATATAAAGTATAACAACCTACATCTAGGTACAGGTTAATACCTGATGGTGTTTCTTCTGGGCTTTTGAGTTACAACAAATGTGTTTTAAAAACACACTGTTATAACAGCCAGAGAAAAGACTAAAACAGAAATCAAGGGTCAAGAGCCCAACTAATACAAACAGTGATCTCTACTTCAAATTAAACAATAAATCAACATCTAAACCTTAGTTCATTCTCAATAAGATATTCTGTAGACGTCTGACAGAAATAAAGTCAGTCTGGTTATTAATAAGTGGAGCTGGTGATGCTGTTTGTGGGGTTGTTTAATCAGATCTTGAGAGATTTCATGTATTTTATTTCAGTTGATTTCATCTAAGGCTGTGTCTGAAGTCAGTTGTAGTAGTTCTTGTGTTTCTCTTTTCTTCAGTGATTCTGTTTGTTAACAGCAGCTGTTCATCACTAATTCTCAATCAGCACTTAGTTAATCAATTATTTACTTAAATGCAAAGTTTTAAAACTTACATGGTTTAAATCAAGGCAATCTGTTTACTCAAACGGTTTGAGTTAAGTTATATGTCGGGTTTTACAGTGTATATAATATATAAAAACGAATATATTTAAAACTTTTTAAAACATTAAATGTATATTGTTTTTATGTCGATGTCCATCAGTGAATCTGCTGTCACGGGAACATCTCAGCTGAAGATAATGAGGAAATTATGTCGCTCCTTTTGCAAAGTGCATTCCTAACGACTACTTAATGGCACGCACATGCACTACTCACTCCAAAGTCCCCGCTCCAAGGGGATAAGGATGATCACTTCCAAATTTCATTAGCCCGGGTACCGTTTGGTCCCTATAGTGAAATCCCTAGTGAAATCACGCACCTGATGGAATTAACAGCTGATTAGAGAACCGGCTTTACTGACGAGATGCGCATAACGATCGGCCGATCGTGATCGGAGCACCCCTAATTTTTATTTCATCTTTATTTATGTAAAGCCAATTAAACGGCGTGTAATATTTAATCAAGCCATTTAATTGCTTGGTTCATGTGATCAACCATCTATAAGTACAATTTTATTTGTGTGTAGGGGTGTGACGGTTAGTATATAACCGTGGCTCCCGGTCCATGACCGTATTGATTTTAAAACTCTTATCTTAACGTATAAAGCTTTACATGGAATTGCACCATCATGTATATGTGATTTAATTAGATTATATATGCCCTCTCGATCTCTCCGTTCTGCCAACTCTCTTCTACTTAAACAGCCTTCTTGTAGACTGAAAACGATGGGTGAAAGAGCCTTCTCTGTGTCCGCCCCCAGATTGTGGAATGCACTTCCTTCAACTATTAGGAATGCACCAACACTAACAAGTTTCAAGAAACAGTTAAAAACCCATCTTTTTAAGATGTCTGTGTCCTAATTGGTGACACTCGATGTATATTCTATTATACTTGTTGTTTTGTTTTTCTTTTTTTTAATGTATTTTTAATGTATTTATTTTTGTACTGTACTTAGCACTGTAGCGCTTTGGGTATAAGAAAAGCGCAATATAAATAAAATGTATTATTATTATTATTATTATTATTATAGTTGAACACCGTCATTAGAACTCCATAACCGCCAAAACCGTGTCATTAAAATATTTTTTTACAAACATTTTTTAGCAAAAATTATTTTCATTTTTTAGATAGGATCATAAGATGCGCAATATATTGGGAGACATGGTTTTTTCCACTTAATGAAGTTTAGTAAATCGTCAGACATGATATCCCAGCCGGCACATGACCGACCTTCAACGTTGAAATATGGTTGAAATAAGGTCAGTTGTGGTTTCAACGTTGAAACAACGTTGATTCAACGTTTAAAGCTGAATGGTTGAAAAACATCCAGCACATGACCAACTTTCAATGTTGAAATATGGTTGAAATAAGGTCAGTTGTGGTTTCAACGTTGAAACAACGTTGATTCAACGTTTAAAGATGAACTGTTGAAAAACTTCCAGCACATGACCAACTTTCAACGTTGAAATATGGTTGAAATAAAGTCAGTTGTTTTAATGAAACAACGTTAAAAATGTTTAATGCTAAATGGTAGAAAAAAGTTAAGCTTTTAAATTATTTATATTAAATTATTTAAATTAATAATTATTTTAATAGCATTTAAAAATATTTTAGTCATGATACCTATTCTAAAATCTAAAGGTATATGTTAAATATTATCATCATTAACAACAAAAAAACTATACATTTCGCTGCTTAATCACACTGAAACAACTCCCATTGGTAGGTTTATTTTATTACTTCTATCATGATTGGTTAATCTGGCTGTCATTCAGGAAACTGGACAATGAATCGGTTCGCGCTTTTCTACATTTAAAAATATGACCGTTATTGTCGTCTTTCTGTGACTGAGGCGGCTAACTGTGAGCTGCTGCTCGTTATAACTGACTGCTCGGTCGGTCCCGAATTATTTCATATTTGCCTGTACATTTTTTATTTATTTTGAGCGAATTTGAGTCGTGACATGTCAATGGAGAACAAAAACTGTGAACACAAGAAGGGTCAGGTGTTCTGCGAGGTCCTGAAAACATCCTGGCAAAATGAGGTAAGAAAATCGCTAACTTTATCTTTATTATCTTTTGAAAATAGTAAAGTATTACCAGAGTTTACAAATGGGTAGTTTAAAGGACATGTAACCTGCAGATAAATAAATACCCGTTTGTCTATTTTTGCATTGCTTTATCACAGCTGATCAAGTTAGATGCTCACCTAATGTGTTGCTGGTAAGTTATGTGTTAATGTCTGTCTTTTAGAGATTTTCCCATATTTTCCTGATATGAATCCCATGCATTAGGTGTGTTATATATGTTTGTATTCTTATAATAGTTTCAAAGTGTTTTCTGCAACATATAAGTGCAAATGTCTGTATTTAAATAATATAATTTTAATGAATTAATGAAAATGAAAAAAAAAAAGGATTGTTTAAAGCCATGGTTTAAGTGTCAGGCCCCCTCAAGTTGTTATGCAGGTGAATCACTAAATTAAACTAATTAATGTTAATATATTTTAACTGAATCTTTGAGTAAGTTTTTTTTTTTTGCACATTTAAGTATGTTACAGTTAAAGTACAGTACAGTTTTGTAACTTTTGTTACATAATTACATTTAAAATTACATTTTAATTTAAACTTTTTTTTTCATTTACCTGTGTATGTAAGCACAGTTGTAGTGTTAATGTTCAAACTGTATTTACCATGGTAAAGTGTCTGACAACAATTAATATTCTTATTAGAATAAAACTGCCTCATTTTTTAACTGTAGACCTGTAGCTGAATAGTTTGGCCTACTACGCTGCTGAAATGTAATGTTGGTCATTATGGTGGAACTTAATATTTAATAACAAATATTTTCTGAAGTGGTACTTGGTATAAAAAGTTTGAGAACCAGTGGTTTAAAGAAATGGTATAATATGAAATCCTGCTTTTTAAGAACTTTTCAGTAAACCATTTCTTCTTTCCCCTTGTAGAGTCATCGAGGATCCAGCTTGTTCTTGAAACATTGGTAAGAAATTGTTCATCTGCTACATTGCACTGTCACTTCTGCTAGAGATGCTTTGACCTTTTGTGATAGGTTTTGATTGTGCTTAGTTTAATAAAAATGTACTGAATTTGATTTGACTTGTTTTACTACACTGTAATGTTAGTGTTCTGATTAAAACAGTGTCACTGGGGGCTCTGAAAACACTGCTTGTGAATAATTTGTTAATATTGTACATTTTCATCTGAATACATTAAATAAGTGTTTAATGAATAGTGTTGTCCACTTTGTTTCCAACCTCACTGTTACTGAACTGTAAAGTGAAAATATTGTGTGATTTATTTTGCATTCAGTTTTCAGTTAAATATATTTCACAATATCAAAGTTATTGTCAAACATTGTGAACATACCTAAACTCACTGGTTAAATCTTATGTTCCCTCCAGAAGTTTGCACTCTGCAAGTGAACGACGCCTTGTGGTGCCATCCCAAAGAAGTTCAAAATCACTCTCCCTGACCTTTTCCTGGACTGTGTCCAGCTGGTGGAATCACCTCCCAATCTCAATCCGAACTGCTGAGTCTTTACTCATTTTCAAGAAACATCTTAAGACTCATCTTTTTCACCAGAACTTAACCAACTAATGCTAGCACTTTTCCTTCTTTTCTTGTCTTTTATATATATATATATATATATATATATATATATATATAAAACCTGGCTATGCGTTCTGTACTAGACTAACTGAGACTTGTCATAGCACTTGTATCCTGTTGTTGTTCGCTTGTACACCTGACTGCTTCTGTTGTTCTCATTTGTAAGTCGCTTTGGATAAAATCGTCTGTTAAATGATTAAATGTAAATGTTTATACAGGACGGTACAGAAAGTACACAAGTGCACAAGTGGGAGAGAGTGGAGGGGACGGCGTCAGAATGGACCTAGCGCTGGGACACTTTCAAGGATCACCCGAAGCACAACCACACTGTATACACTAAGGCTGCTGGTTCTAACATTTTAGAGTGCCCTGCGGTAGAAATCTCATTCTGCATTCCCCACGGAAAAGAAGACACAGTCCGGGGGGGTTCCCATTAGAAATCAACTGGTGGAAGGTTCCCTGCTCGTACTGTGCAACACATTTTCACTGCACAAATGTACACAACTCTTGTAATGAGACACATTACTCAA
Organism: Carassius auratus; assembly: GCF_003368295.1. NCBI lineage: Eukaryota > Metazoa > Chordata > Actinopteri > Cypriniformes > Cyprinidae > Carassius > Carassius auratus. The sequence goes on along the minus strand of NW_020526502.1, from coordinate 13,791 downwards.
ACATGTTTTTGACAGAAACTGTAGGTTTCCACCAAAATAAAAGATCCACTGGTTTCAGTCATAAAGGTACAAGGGTTTGTCTTGTAAGTGCTGCAAAAAAATATGCATTTATGTGCCAAACTATTTCACAAAAACCTTTAAATATTATTGTATTTGGATTGTTCTACTACCTGTTTTTTAGCATTACCTCCATGCCTACTCTGCATAATAAAGTGTGGGATTATTTTCATCTGTTTTATACCACCCGATTCGAACGTTATCACTCGATTGAATGGGGCGTTATCAGCGGTTATCAGCCCATAGAAATGGGCCAGGAGGGGCCTCCTGTGCCTACTAGTAGGCTCAGAAGGCCGTGATCATCCATCCAAATGGTTGATCACCCACAAATATACAAGAGAAGACTCCAGATCCAATCCCAGAATTCCTGCTCACCTGTAATCGGAAGTCTACTGGACGAAAGTGGCAACGTTGCGATATTTCCTGCTTAATATTTTCAGGTAAGACTATTAAAATTATAAAACTGAGCATTTAAACTGTAATGGAAAACAATACATACACTCGTATTGCGTGTCATGATTGTTGACATGAGATAACCGTATTGCGATGTATCTGCAAACGTTATCGCTAGATCATTACGTTATTAGCGTGTCGTTACGTTAACGTTGCATGCTTTATTATGTGAGCATTAATGTTGCTAATATGAGTGTGTATTTACGTCTGAAGCTAATGGGGGAATTTAGTTTCGAGTTAAACTGTCAAAATGACTTTTACACGCTATTGTGTATGCTCGATAACGCCTCACTGAAGCCTGATCATAGGACTAATGTAGCCCATATTGACTTGAGAGAAATATTAAACGAGATGTATTTTACGGATGTTTGGAAACCTTGGGATCTTGACTAGAGTGTAAAATAAAGTTCTGTGGGCTTGGACAAAGCTTGGCTGGATTTGATCCCATATCAGGAAGCTTTGGATCTGTCTTTCTATCTATATACCTTCTCAAAAAATAAAGGGAATACTTAACAACACAATAAAACACAATTGTTCCCTTTATTTTTTTGAGCAGTTTATATATATATATATATATATATATATATATATATATATATATATATATATATATATATATAGCTAGCTAGCTGTGTATGTATCTATTTATATAATCTATCTTTAGATATAGATCTAGCTCGATGTGTATTTATCTATCTATATATATTGCAATCTATCTAGTTATCTAGCTAGCTGTATCTAACTATCACACCAAATATCCCTCATCTGACTGCATCCCATTTTCACTCATGTGTTTCTGTCTTTTAGGCTGTGATAAGAAGTACGGTACGGGTTGCACTTTGCTTTATGTAATAATTGCCAAATATTTTGATTTCAGATATGGGAAAAGCTCTTAAGATGACCCCACGTTTCAGGAACGTTAAAATTAAGTTGGTGAGGAGGTCTATGGTGGGCCCTGCAAGTTTTCTTACCTCAGTCAAGGTCTTCCCCAGCCCAGCTACAATCAGACCCACCCTTCAGACCCTTCTATTACATCTCAACCTGCTGAACCTGATGATGCGACACAGAGCTGTTCTGAGAGTGCATACAGTAAGGCAAAGAAGAGAGAGCTTCATGCCTGGGATGCAGTCAAGGATGAGATGCTTAAGGTGTCCTTTGAATGTTCAGCACCGATCACTACCCAGTGTGCTGTCTGCCGAGAACATGCTGATTATAGGTGCATTGAGTGCAGCTCCACTGCAGTGTTCTGTGAGGTTTGCCTGAAGAGGATTCACAGAAATTCACTGCATCTTCCTGAAAAGTGGAATGTAAGAACAATAGCATACAGTCTTACATTGCTATTGCTATACTTGCATACAGACAGCAAACTCACAGTAGGTTATTCCTATATTTACCTGAAGGCCATGGCACCCATGCTGTGTACACAAAGGACATGAAGATCATTGTCAGCACAGGTTTGTCATTTTACTTGATACAAAATCTTAATGTATTTTATTTTATTGACAGGTTAAGGAATTCAATCCAATTACATGTGGAGTAATGATTTCCTTTAAGGAATTAATCAAATTTGTGATGCAATAAAAAAAAAAAAAGTTGTTTGTTGATTCCAATAATTACAAACATGAAGTTATATGTGACACACTCAAGTGATTTAGTCTATACTATATAAACTAAATGTAAAGTTTATATACTATCATGATGGGTAAATATGTATAGCCTGAATCCACTGTAAGTCGCTTTGGATAAAAGCGTCTGCTAAATGCATACATTTAATTTAATTTATACTGATATGTTAGTCTCTATAGTAGTACTAGGTTATGTTTTTATGTTATTTTCCTCTTTATGTTTGGCAGGACGGCTCTGCACCGTTACAGTCACCATGTGTGCGTGTGAACCAGAAACCTGTACTCTGCTGTGATATGGGCTCCGGCCAGCAACAGCCACAAGCCCCAGACAGACCGCCTTCTCCATCCCTCTGCTAGAGCTTGTTGTTTCTCTGTCACTGGAGTGTCAGGTTTCTGTTGAGGGTTTTTGCAACACCCCATATCCCATTTTAGGCATCACCACTTCTTAGAATTGGATATTGCAAATAGTGAGTTGAGAGTACAGTGTGGAGTTTAGGCGGATTGTAAACATATCTATGTAATCAGATTTTAAATGTCTACATTTTAAATGGGTTCAAATTACTTTTAACCAGATTTGACAATATCCCAAGCTGTTGACTATATTCACATCTTAAATGAGGACAAGAGCTCTCTATAACAGTTAGTCCCATGTGTGTAGCCCTTTTTATTGCTTTATTATAAGCCTTCAAATATGCACCAAGGTGATGTTTCAAAGGTCAGTATTTCAAAACAGGAGCCATGTAGAATCTTCATACTTACATATGTTACTCTCTGGGTCAAGACCTTTCTAACAATGTATGTGGTTTAGCTCTACGAAAAAGTTTTAATTTTCTCATTTCACATGCACAAGCCATCTCGGGTGTAGTTTCAGAGAGCTATTTGAAGGCTCAATAGCCATAGCCTATATAAAAAGAAGCTATTTGCTTGTTTGTTTGTTTCTGACTTTGTAAGCAGATTTATGAACCCACAACATGACAAATACCCTGTCCGCACACACACACACACACACACACACACACACACACACACACAGACACAGAGAGACTCATTTTGCATTTCTGTTTGGTTCACATGTGGCAAATCTAATTATGGGATGGTTCCCCCAAAAATGAAAATTCTGTCATCATTTACTAACCCTCATGTCATTCCAAACCTGTATGAGTTGCTTTCTTATGTTGAATATAAAAAAAAGATAATTTGAAGATTGCTGGTAATGGCTGGTAAAAGTTAAAGTTTTTACAAGGTTTCTGAGCAGAAGATCATTAAATGTTTTCTCTGTCCATGTTACCAAAACTCATGTGTCATTTAAAAAGCATGTTTGAAAGCATGTCAATTAATTTCTTTGCATTCATCTAGATGCAATGTAATTAATAGTTTGGCTATACTAGATATTTTATATGTTCAGTAAATATATAATTTTACAACCCTAATTTGCAAACCAGATAAACTAATCAGATTTAAAATGTATAATTAATTATATATATATATATATATATATATATATATATAATTGACCGACAGCACTTTGAATTAAATGTAGTCTACCCACGGCAGACAACTGAAAACAAAAGTGGAACACACCAGTCCTCCCTCACATAAACTGACAATAAACTTTATTTATCTGAATCCAAGGAGAAACAATTGATATCCTTTACACAGATAAAATGATACCCTTCACATTTTCTCTTAAATGTTTATCATTAAAATAAAAGCATAACAGTAATTGTGAAGAAAATACTTCAGAGTGGAAGTAAGCAATGCCATATAAACCATTTAAATTTAAAATAAATAAATTGTAGTGTTCAGCTGTATACCAAAGTTTCTACAAGTACCACTAACCATCTTTTCAATATATTTTTTTGCCAAGCATCTCCAACTGACAGCAAAACTGTGAAAAATATAAAGTTATGTGAAGCATCTAATCATAACATGAAATCATACTCTGACCCACTGTTGTGAATATTATGGTGAGGTCCTTGCTAAAACCCAGCCCTACTGAACCAATGATGAAACAGGTGTGTGTATATATATATATATATATATATAAAACATGTAGACTCAATTCAGTACAATATAACTTTATTGGTCCCCACATAAGTCCTGTATAAAGGAGAACACATTGATGGTGCCAACAAACAACAATAATAAATAAAAATGGGGTGAATGAAAATAACAAAAAGATCACAATTTTCTTCTTACGTGTGAAGTGTGGGCATTACAATAAATTTGCAGCATATGTATGTATTGTGTGTGTGTGTTTGTATGGATGGGTTGGGGGCCGTCAACACAGTAAAAACAACCCAAACAAGTAACAAGATACATATTCAGGGTGTTTGCATGGTGTCTTGACCCTGGCAGTGAAGGCACATGTTCTTTTTAAAGCCACGTCCTGTGTGTGACCATGATTGGCACACTGTGCACTGAGACCATGAACGCCACTTCTTTCTTGCATTCTTCTTCTTATCATCAAAATGGACGCGGCAGACACAGCACAAATTGCCTCCATCTACCAAAGGAAAAACACAAATATTTTGAAAGTCAAGCCAGTTAGTTTAAATCATACTCATCACTATATTTAAAGCAACATCTCAAAGGCAGCTTGTTCATTTTTAACTGTTGCCAAAGGAATATGTGGGTATTGTACATCAATTCATCTCAGATCTTTAGGAAAACTCTGGGTTTTTCGTTTCAGAAATGGATGTAAATCAAACCTGAAACAGAGGGGTAACTACATTTTAATTTAACAAACCTCATGACCACTTTTTTCTTCAGCTGCTTCAAGTTTGATATGGTGGTATGACTCTTTGACAATTTCTTCAATGTGAGAATATTTGATGTTGATAGCCTTGTAAACAAAAATCAGCTTTGAATATTTTTTTGTAACAAACTCATTTGAAATTATAATAAAAGAGATAAACAATCCGGTTGTCTAACACAATGTCTTGCTCACACCACAATTGCTGTTGATCATCCTTCCATCTAATACTTTAAGAATACCACTAATGCTTAGCAAATGAACCCCTAACTTCAGCTTCTTTAAGTGCATTGTAATTTGGGCATCCCTCACCTCAGGGTTTAGGTCCTGTGTGCCCATGTGCCCTCAGTGCTGCTGCCTCTTGAATGTATTTCTGCTTTGCATCTTCCCCCAATGTGGCGCGCCTGCCCTTAATATCATTCATTGTGCCTGAAGAAAAAATAGATGCACAGTAAACGTAACGCATTAGTCAGCATCTCCTTTTTAAAGTAAATTCATACAACGACAATCAGTACTTGGGTTGTGAAAACCATTTATCTGTAACAACTCTGTAAAAACAAGATAACATGTTGTGGCGAGTGGGGCGGGGCCGAGAGGCGTGGGAACGAGGGGTGGGGCTCATGTGTAGCTCATCTCCAATCACTACACCTGGCCTCACTCCTCGTTCCCACGCCTCTCGGCCCCGCCCCACTCGCCACACATGTAAAGTAGATGACCTGATGATTCTTTTCAAAACACTCAGCATTCTTAAACTGATGAATGCAATTTGTGTGAGTGAAGTACTTCCCAAATACTATCATGAAAAATCTGTTTCATGACGTTTCATGACCCTCATAAACCTTATGTCAACAAGGCCACCATGTATGAAAAGAAACAATTTAGTATAAAAAATAAAACTTTTAAACTTTTTAAGTCTTTAAATTTTGTTTCTCACCTTTGTTTTTGAATATGTCCCTATAAAAAAGATTGTAATCCGACAGCTCTCTAATGTGAACTTTGGCCTTTGATGACCGGGGCTCAGACGAAGCATTAGTCATTTGTGATCTTTTGTAATTACCTATCCAGTTCTGAAAAACAAAAAAAATAGCAAAAGGGTATTACACCAATTAAACCGAATGTTAACAAAACAAATCATTTATACAAGCAGTGAAGCAGAATGATTTATTTATTTGACATGATGTTTGTTAGTGTGGCACAAAAGTAAACCTTATTTCTACGACACCGGTGTCCAAACCAGTAGCTGATGCAGCTCTTGGTATTAATTCTGAAACAACTCATGTCATTCCATCCTTAAAACATGATTTCAGGGTTTCCTTTTGATTCCCATTAATGGGAGTTCTCTCTTGGTGAATAACAACAAAGAAAGAAATAGATAGTCAGTAATAAATCAGTAATAAAAAAAAAGACAGTGTTGCAGATCATACCATCGTTCTCAGACACTCTTGCCTAATGCTTCTAGATCAGCAACTGTACAGCTTACCTCTCTCGGCCATCTTCAACCTAAAACACAGACAGAGAGAAACTTGCACAAGACAGATTTGTGAACAATAAATTCTAAACAGCCCAAAACCAAATTTTGGATAGTTCAACAAAGACATAGAGCATGGAAGTAATAAAACAAACTTGCCACAGAAGTCCTTGCAACCAGCTGGAGATGTATGCTGTAAAGGGAGACAAAAAAGTTAGTTAAAGAGACATTAATGTAACACAGGCAGGCAGACAGACAGACCTTTGGGTTTTATTTTTCAAGTTCAAGTTCAAGTTCAAGATAGATAGATAGATATATACATACACAGCTAGCAAGCTTTAGAGAGAGTGAGAGAGAAAGAGAGAGACAGACAGATAGACAGACAGCTAAATATATATATATATTAGATAAATTATATAAATATATACACAGCTAGCTAGCTAGTATAGAGAGAAAGAGACAGACAGACAGACAGATCCAAACCCACAGAACTTTATTTTACACTCTAGTCAAGATCCCAAGGTTTCCAAACAGCCGTAAAATACGTCTTGTGTTTAATATTTCTCTCAAGTCAATATGGGCTACATTAGTCCAATGATCAGGCTTCAGTGAGGCGTTATCGAGCATACACAATAGAGTGTAAAAAGTAATTTTGACAGTTTAACTCGAAACTTAATTCCCCCATTAGCTTCAGGCGTAAATACACACTCATATTAGCAACATTAATGCTCACATAATAAAGCATGCAACGTTAACGTAACGACAGGCTAATAACGTAATGATCTAGCGATAACGTTTGCAGATACATCGCAATACGGTTATCTCATGTCAACAATCATGACACGCAATACGAGTGTATGTATTGTTTTCCATTACAGTTTAAATGCTCAGTTTTATAATTTGAATAGTCTTACCTGAAAATATTAAGCAGGAAATATCGCAACGTTGCCGCATTCGTCCAGTAGACTTCCGATTACCGGTGAGCAGGAATTCTGGGATTGGATCTGGAGTCTTCTCTTGTATATTTGTGGGTGATCAACCATTTGGATGGATGATCACGGCCTTCTGAGCCTACTAGTAGGCACAGGAGGCCCCTCCTGGCCCATTTCTATGGGCTGATAACCGCTGATAACGCCCCATTCAATCGAGTGATAACGTTCGAATCGGGTGTTTTATACAGTATGTTTCCAAAATTAAACTGCTGTTTGACAATTTTGAGCATGTGGTAGTTTATTGAAGTTGTTTGTAAAGCCATTGCTGCCAGTCATTAGATTTTTAGCCTTGCATGTACATTGTTGATCTAAATGCCAACTAGGATCTAGGTGTATTTATATACGGTGCGAGGTACGACGGGGAAACACCGTCGTGTTATCAACGCTGATTAACTTTTCAAAATCAACACCTCATTCAGCTTTCATCCCAGGTCTGCAGCACGACCCTAATTCACCCGTAATGCAGGTAAAACGGTGAAACAGCGTTGCAATTTCAACGGTGAATCCACGTCGTGATTTCAACGTTGATCCAATTTGCAAAATCGAAAGGTTATTCAACGTTGATTCAACGTCGGGATTTCAACCGTACATCAACGTCACGATTTCAACGGTGAATCAACGTGATTTCAACGTTGATCCAATTTGCAAAATCGAAAGGTTTTTCAACGTTGATTCAACCATGGTACCTGACGTTGTTTCAACGTTGAATCAACGTTGAAATGCCGGCTGGGATTTACCACTACAATTTTGCTTTGTAGAAAACTTTTCTTAAAAACGAATTTCGTTTTGTACAAATCTTATCTTAATTTTAATAAATGTTTCATCAACCAATTGCATGTATTTTAATAAATAAAAAGCTAATATAGCAGACAATGATAACCGTGACATGGAAGCACCAGCGCGCCGCGTTCACTTCCACTGCACTGTGAACTAGAGCGCATCTCATCGTAAATGAAACTCAGCGTAGGCCTATGCCTCATTAGCATTAAATATTTTTGCTGCATCCTTTCTAGAACAGACAATGGCTTTTTTTTGCGGCTCGCATCAGCAAAGCATTGCATCGCCATAGACCGCAAAATAATCAGCGGATGGTGGGCGGGTGCGGCTTTGAAATTTGCTCTATGATTCCCGCGAAGCAAAAAACGAGGACGGAATCTCGAAATCCAGTCATGAAAATGAAAGTTGCATTTTAATCTGGACAGTCATGGAATTTGCCAAAGTTAGCATACAATAATCAAATCAAATCTCCATATGGACCAGTATCTGTAAATGTTAAGCCGCAAAAGTTGTTTAAAATATAAATCCGTGTTCTGCGCTTCTCTGTGTGAATTAATGAATGGCAGAGACGTGCAGGTTTGTTTACTACATAGACTGAAGCGCATGACGCTTGCATTAATTTCAGCATCTGAGCTTCAGAGTTCTCTCTCCTTCAAGCGATCTGAACTTTTCAGTTCATCTCAATGGACACACAGCGCACCTGTATTTGACACTCTGTAAACTCTTTGGGAAGGCGCATGACTCACCGTCACTTTACTGATAGCGCCCCAGCCGGCACATGACCGACCTTCAACGTTGAAATATGGTTGAAATAAGGTCAGTTGTGGTTTCAACGTTGATTCAATGTTTAAAGCTGAATGGTTGAAAAACATCCAGCACATGACCAACTTTCAATGTTGAAATATGGTTGAAATAAGGCCAGTTGTGGTTTCAACGGTGAAACAACATTGATTCAACGTTTAAAGATGAACTGTTGAAAAACTTCCAGCACATGACCAACTTTCAACATTGAAATATGGTTGAAATAAGGTCAGTTGTTTTAATGAAACAACGTTTAAAAATGTTTAATGCTAAATGGTAGAAAAAGGTTAACAAGCTTTTAAATTATTTATATTAAATTATTCAAATTAATTATTATTTTAATAGCATTTAAAAATATTTTAGTCATGATACCTATTCTAAAATCTAAAGGTATATGTTAAAAATTATCATCATTAACAACAATAAAACTATACATTTCGCTGCTTTCCCTGCTGAAAAAAACAATAGAAACCATTACAGAAATTCTAATGGTTTCCATTACAAAACCATTACAAACCATCAGCAATTAACCATTAAAACCATTACCAAATGGTTTCCATTACGTAGTGTGTTTTGGGCATATTCCATTAGGATTTATTGGTTTGTATTGGTTTCCATTACAAGTTTGTATTGGTAACGATTTGCACATAATGGTTTCCATCACAGTTTTGTAATGGTTCTGATGGTTCCATTACAAGTTTGTATTGGTCTTTATTAAAACAAATTTAATGGTTTCTGTTGGTTTTGTAATGGTTCTGATGGTTCCATTACAAGTTTGTATTGGTCTTTATTAAAACAAATTTAATGGTTTCCGTCAGTTTTGTAATGGTTCTGATGGTTCCATTGCAAGTTTGTACTGGTCTTTATTTGCATATATTTAATAGTTTTCGTTGCACTTTTATATTGGTTCTGATTTGAATGTTTAACTGATAGCTGGTAATTAGGCCATTAATTAATATAAGTAAATAATTTAAATTATTAATACAAACTGTACACAGGTTTTGTCAAGAATATAATGTTTTTATTTATTTAAACTTCATACCAACCTTTCAATAGCAAACAGTTCAGGTTGTTTTGCAAAGAATTAAGAATATGCACCTAAAATCAAAATTATTCACAGAATACTCAACATAGCTGGAATTAACACAAAACCTTGACATTACATTTTATTTTAATTATTGTTATTCATTAATGCATTATAGAAATGCAGGAACTATGAACTGTTTTTGTGGCTTGTAGCTGTCTCAGACCTGCAAAAAAAAAAAAGGAAAAAAAAAAGGGACAATTCATTAGGACAATGTACCACATTACCAGTGTGTGAGATTATCCATACATATATTTATATGGCAGTCTCAAAAAAGTTATTGATTTTTCTTTCATGCCTAAAATCATTAGGATTTAAAAAAAGAAAATGTTCCATGAATATATTTTGTAAATTCCCTACCATAAATGTATCAACTTAATTTTTTATTAATAAAATGCTTTGCTCTGGATTTGAAATATTTTTCACAATATTTATATTTTTTAGCACCATCAGATTCCAGATTTTCAAATAGTTGTATCTCAGACAAATATTGTCCTCCTAACAAACCATACATCAATGGAAAACTTATTTAGTATTATTATTGAAATAAAAATCTAAAAAATAAAATAAAAACAATTATCCTTGTAACTGGTTTTGTGGTCCAGTTTCACAAATAGGCTTGAATAATTACATTATCTACTTTTTATGGTACATAGTCTCTATTCACTTCGAGTCATATTAGATAAGAGGTTGTAGCACACTTACCACTGACAGTTTTATCTGGATTATGTCACTGATCTCCTCAGCCAGGTATTTCCATACACTTAGGAGGCGTTTATTTCCTATAAGGTGTGGCCTTTTTTCTTCAGATTCTGAGACAGACACTCTTGTTTTGAACACACACATACACATGCACGCACACACACACGCACGCACACACATAAACAAAAATTGAAAATTCAAGAACTGATGGACTAATCTCAGACTTTAAATCTGACCACTCTCAAGTGGAAATTAAGTAGCATATGTGACCTGTGCTGGCAAAGTTAGTCACAATGAGAAAAAATCAGTTGAGGTTTTTTTTTCTCATTAAAAAGTCCTTCAAAATGATGTATAACTGTATATATATATATATATATATATAAAAAAATGACTGAGCTACACCCGTTTGAAGTTGAAAGAGTGGCAAAGTCAACTCTTTTCTATTTTCTAAAGGTTCCAAACCAAAATCACTGAAGCAACATTGCTTCTTTTCCTGCAGTTCTTTTCTTAATAATAATTCACTTTTTTATTTTACATCCGAACAAAAGCATTCAAGTAAGAAAAACTAATAATCAAATGTAAAATCCCTTTATTCATTACAAATAAATTAATTATTAAAACTATAAAAGCAGTTCAATTAGTCATTCTGTGTATACAGGTGCTCGTCATATAATTAGAATATCATAATTCTATTCAAAAAGTGAAACTTGTATATTATATTCATTCATTACACACAGACTGATATATTTATTTATATCTGACAACTAAGGAAAATCCCAAATTCATTATCTTAGAAAATTAGAGTATAACTTAAGACCAATACAAAGAAAGGATTTTTAGAAATCTTGGCCAACTGAAAAGTATGAACATGAAAAGTATGTGCATGTACAGCACTCAATACTTAGTTGTGGCTCCTTTCCCCTGAATGACTGCAGCAATGCGGCGTGGCATGGAGTCGATCAGTCTGTGGCACTGCTCAGGTGTTATGAGAGCCCAGGTGTCTCTGATAGTGACCTTCAGCTCTTCTGCATTCTTGGGTCTGATATATCACTACTCAGCAGCAGTACAGTCCTTTTTGAAGCGAGACACTTCTGGTTCTGTCTGTTGTTCAAGAGTGGCTTGACACAAGGAATGCGAAGCTGAAACCCATGTCTTGCATACGTCTGTGTGTAGTGGTTCTTGAAGCACTGACTCCAGCTGCAGTTCACTCTTTGTGAATCTCCCCCACATTTTTGAATGGGTTTTGTTTCACAATCCTCTCCAGGGTGCAGTTATCCCTATTGCTTGTACACTTGTTTCTACCACATCTTCTCCTTCCCTTCACCTCTCTATTAATGTGCTTGGACACAGAGCTCTGTGAACAGCCAGCCTCTTTAGCAATGACCTTTTGTGTCTTCCCCTCCTTGTGCAAAGTGTCAATGGTCGTCTTTTAGACAACGGTTTAAGTCAGCAGTCTTCCCCATGATTGTGTAGCCTACAGAACGAGACTGAGAGACCATTTAAAGGATTTGCAGTTGTTTTGAGTTAATTAGCTGATTAGAGTGTGGCACCAGGTCTCTTCAATATTGAACCTTTTCACAATATTCAAATTTTCTGGGATACTGAATTTGGGATTTCCTTAGTTGTCAGTTATAAACATCAAAATTAAAAGAAATAAAGATTTGGAATATATCAGTCTGTGTATAATGAATGAATATAATATACAAGTTTCACTTTTTGAATGGAATTAGTGAAATCAACTTTTGGTTGATATTTTAATTATATGACCAGCACCTGTATTTATCAGGATATATATATATAACTGTAATTTGAATGTCGGATTGAAATGAACACTGTTATTAGAGTAGTTAATTGTTAGCATAAGTGCGGCTAATAATAATATAAAAAATAATAATAATTAGCATGTTTTTGTGTTTTGCTTTGGTACTGAAATTGGTACTGTGACAACACTAATAGTTAGACCTCGATTAATGTGTTCAGGTGCACTGCAGGTTGGAGCAAAACTCTGCATGTAAGTGGACCTTGAGAGACAATGTTGAGATCTCCTGCAATATGTTCTGAGCATGAACTATAAAGAGACAGAATGACTTACAACACTGGTGTCCAGTCCTGGGCTGGAGGACCACCGTTCTGCAGAGTTTCTGGTGATCCTTGATCAGCTGCTCAGGTCCGCTTAACTGGGGTTGGAGCTAAACTCTGAAACAAGAGAAGACAACCAATATTATGAAGTTAAAAAAAAAAAATGATTCAGAAATATGCACAACGTTTGAAAATGCACAAAGATGAGAAGAAAGTTATGTGTTTAATGAGAACTTTCCACTGAAGAATAAGAAGCAATATTAAGTCACAGATGCATTTTTATTAATTCTTATTAATATTGTTTTAAATATGTTACAGTAACCTTGTGCTTTATCAATGATTTTCAGTCTCTGAAATAGAAAAGATCTATCAGTGCTGAATGGGATCATACATACATCATATGTAATGATATTTAACAAGAGTTCTAACACCGTGTCGTCACTGGACAACACAACAAAATACAACAGAGCCTTTTATAATCAGTGATGCTCTCTACACTGGATACGGCACGACACAACAAATCACAGACGGTGATCTGATGCCTTTTCCTATTTATGATGTACTGACACAAAGTTTGAATGATTTTTAACAGTCACTTTGGTGTGAGAGTGTGTAGCTTGGAGATAGAGATTTTTTTATGTTTCTGAAATAAGTCTCATGTACACTAAGAAAACTGCATTTATTTGATCATAAATAAAAATGGTAATGTTGTGAAATATTAGTACAATTTCAAATAACTGCTTTATATGTGAATATTTTGTACATTTTATTCTTGTTTTCACAAAAGCATGATTTCTGAAGGATTGTGTGACACTGGAGACTGATGCTGAAAATTCAGCTTTGATCACTTATTAAAACAAACTTAAATAGAAAATAGTTTATTAAAAAATGGTAATTTCACAATTTAACTGTATTTAATCAAATAAATGCAGCAGTGGTGAGCATAAAAATGTCTTTGAAATACATGACAAATGTGACCCTTACATTTTTGAATGGTG